>NC_072454.1:10891657-11099157 GCF_027596085.1 Anoplopoma fimbria | reverse complement strand
ATTATTGTAAAATAGGTTCACTAATGTTTAGTTTCTGTGTCTTTCAGATTTGACAGTTTCATAGTAATTAACTTGACACTGACTGAACACATCATGTTATATGGTGAGAGGTATATGGTATGCAGATGCTTTAAAAGTGCACATAGTACAGAAGTGTCATCATCAAACTGTACTATCAAAAAATAGTAATAATGTACTAATAATGAATTCAGTTTTACAGTTTTACTGCAATAATTTGTGAGACATATTTTAGTGTTGTAGCTGCTCGAGTAACTCATAATTTGAACCGAATGATCATACAATTAAACTAATCATGTTCAAATCTGAATCTGGACAAAAAACAGAAAACTACAGCTGTCAAATAAATATCAGCCTAGTTGAGTAAAAGTACAATATTTCCCTTTGTAATGTAGTGGAGTAGAAGTAGAAGAAGGCATGAAATACACAAACAAACAAAAAAGTATACTTGAGTAAACGCACACTGCTCTCCGTGTGCAATGTGCAAATCATTGAAATAATAAAAAAAACAAGATGCACCGCTTTATTAAGCAGGTCTTTTTTTTTTTTGTCGTTTAGCGCCCCCGTGTGGGAGAAATGAGTAAATGTTATTCTCCTCTCCTCCATTCTCCTCATGGCTTCATGTCCCTGTCTCCTCCACTTGGATTCAATTTTCTTTCGAAAGAGAGAAAAATGTAAAAAAAAAAAAAAAAAAAAAAAAAAAAAAGATTATTTTCATATATTCTGTATATTTATATAAGAGTTTTGCACAGTGACACACATGAGCGAAAGAGGGTCAAAAAGGGTCCCGTGCGGTGTGAAGCGGGACCGCCCCGTCCGGTCCGCGTCTGTCCCGCAGCAGTCCAGCCCCCCTTATCTGAGGGAGGGGACGGCTGACTGAACACCAGTTTTTCCTACGTTGTCATGTTTCACAAGGAGTCGAGAAGCTCCGAGACCGTCCGTCTGACTCCATCGCTCCATGGATACACCCAAATTGTTGTTTTCTCCTTCTACCAACTTTTTCGGCAATTTCGCTAAATGTTTTTTTTTTTTTTTAAACCCAGTATCGTTTCTATGGGGGATCATCTTCTTTTGTAGCATTTCTCCTTACTAAATCCCACTTGGTCTGACAAGATGCAGCTCCGAAACGTCCTTGACGTCAATGTTGTGGACGTGCAGAAGAGAAGGAACCCGTCCAAACACTATGTAAGATGTCTCTTCTTTCTTTTGTCCCTGCTATCATGTTGTTCATGTACCTTATAGCTTCACAAATGTAACATTGGGTTTTCAAAGTACAAACCATGTGTTAAAAGTTTATCCAGAACCTCTATGGATAACAACAACGATTTGAATATCCTAACAACAACTGGAATGACATGCCTTGAACTTTTAACAGACACCCAATGTGTCCAGAGGATAAAATCACTATCCCTTTGTCAATCTTCTGAGTCATCATCTGGTGCCACCTTGAGGATTGCATTGGAGTCAAATGTAACGGATGTTTGACGTGGGACCTGACTTCTGGTTTAGTGCCATCGACAGGTCAAAAGTTCAATTTGTATTAAATTGTTTCGGTTTATGTTGCTTCAATGACACAACACTTCGCAACAACTCTAAATAGCAACTGAATTCGTGTGAATGTACTCATCCCCCTTTGCAGTCTAATTTAAAGGAAGAGAAGAGTCTTTGGGGAAATATCATAAGTGCTCCCTTAAGTGGTTGGAGGGATGTGTTTGACTGACAGCAGCTCGCAGGCTGAGCCCTGACAGGGATAAGAGACAAAGTAGGCACATTTTGTCTGCAGCTTACAAGCCAGCATTGGTATTTAAGAGTAAGAGCCAGATATGTTCTTTACATGCCGTTTAATGTGCAGCAGCTGACCAGCTAATTTACTAACATGGCCTGCAAACTGACATTAGCAGTGCTCTTTTCCCCTGTGACTGTTTGGTCGCTGTAATCTGCAGGACAAGACGTGTTCATGTTTGTAAGATAGATAACCACGAGATCAGGAAAATGTATCGAGGTTGTTGTTCAAAGACTGCGGCCCTCAAATGTGTTGTGTAGCAGATTTCTGTCAGTTAGTGTGACCATCTGTCTATGATTGAACGGTGTTGATACTTCTTTATCCAACTATGGTTTGAGTAATAACCTTCAGGGGAGCCAATAAGTCTTCAGGTCCTCCAAGACATTAGTATTTCTCAATAAGTGAAACACACTGGATTCAGTTGAATTCAATGCAATACCAGATTTTCTGTGTAATAAAACATTAAACAGTGGAAGCAGCTTGTCTCCTTTCAATACATCGTTGCTACCGCTATTCCTTTAACTATATTTGGAGTTGTTTATCGTAACACAACAGTGTCTTATCCGGCCTCAGTAAGTTTAGCCTATTAGTCAATCCTTTCCATGCATTTCCATTGCACTTTATTCTGTTGAAACAAGGCCTTAGTCCTAACCAGCCTTTTCTCAATGTAGAGACTGGATTTTCACAAATGATCTGAGTGGGACTGAGAAGATAAAAGCTTCTCACAGCCATAGTGAGGCTACATTTAAGTACCTTATCATAAAGTGAGGATACATTTAAACAACATACCGCATAGTGAAGATACATTTTAATAACTTACTAAACAAGAGCTCCTCGCAGTCTCGTATTTATTCTTATCAAAATATCTTCTCGCCCTCAACCTGCACCAGCTCACACACACAAACACACGCATACTCAAACACAGACAGATATCGCAAGCCAGTAGTATAACATTTTATATAGATATTCAAGCATATAACCAGCAAAGACAAAGTAAGTGGTAAGTAATGCAAGTTCTTTCTGAAACTACTTAATACATTGATTGATCATTGGTTATGCATTATCATATAAAATATATTCCACACTAGATACAACTAGACACTCATTAAATCAATACAGACAGTTATACAAGACAAGTACACTGTTCAGAAAATCACACCACAGTAGACAGAGAACTAAAGGTACTCTTGCAAATGAATGCAATTATAGCAGGCTCAGTGGGGAAACAATGATTTTGGTTTGTGAATGTTCTAAAAGGATAACTCAGGACAAGTGATACACGGCAGATATAAATGCTGTAGCAAGGAAGTAGTCAAAATGTAACGCAGAACAATACCCGCTGTAATCAAAACACTTACAGATCATTCATTTGGCAACAGTTATGTATAAATGTCATACACAAAACAGACTCCCCCACACTCCACATGAATACAATGTCAATCAAAACAGTCCACACCCTTTCTCATCATATAATTAAGAAGGTAATGTATGCCTGCATGCAGGAAAACACATCAACATACAGAAGTAACAACATTTTTCTTCACCACCTGAAAGCTACAGTTCTTTTCCTCTTGAGCCATTTGTTTGCGGTATCACATTTCAGGTTCGGGTCAGTCACCTTTTTCCACATAAAATACATGTTAGCTGAAAAGAATCCGTGTACCAGTAGCTTTTCTTTAAAATAGCAAGGGTCATATTTATCTATTCTGCTGGAGGGAATGTTCCATCCTAGTGGCTCCACTCCAATATGGGAAGCAGGTCTTAGTCCTGCTTTGGCCAGACACATCCCCATGTAAGCATCATCAATAGGAACAAGATCAATGGACTTGGACATCTCGTATATGACCAAAGCTGTGTGGACAGACATGATGAAGCCCCCACCACTACAGTAGGGAGGGAAGTAGTCTGACTTGTACATATTAACTGAAACAAAATACTTACTCTGTACATTTCTGACTGGAGGTGAATTGACCATCAGATAGCCAATGAAGAGGTGCTTGCTTCCATCACTATATTTTAACCCTTTGATATACTCTACCATGTTGTTTGTGTTGGCAAAGATGTCATCATCACCATTCAGCAGGAAGCCAGCTTGACGACAGTTTCTTTCAAACCATTCAAGGAAGAGTATCTGCTTCAGGGTGAGATTGTAGAATGAGTCCTTAAAGTCCCATTGAAGGATGTCATTGTGCTCACGTTTCTCCAGTTCGAGGAGTTTGTTCAGTCTCTCTCCCTCAAAACCAGCCTGCGCAGTTCCAACGATGAAGATCCTTCGAATCTGCACACCATTTTCTAACCTCTCTTCAGCCCATGTTTTGCGCAGAACCTCTCGGCGGTCGTAGTTAGAAGGGGAGCTTTTAATGACCAACAGAAAGAGTATGGCTGCAGATTCATTACCCCGAACACATTTGTCAGGAATGTCGAGTAGCATGGGGAAATGGCGACAGTGTTGGTAGTAGAGAAAGTCTTGAAAGTTAACAGTTAAATTGTTGAAGTCTGAGCTGTTGGCAACACTCTGATTTATTTGACATTTTGGCCAGGAGATTACCATGGAGTTGTTTCTGGCTGGTGCCTTCGTTCGACCGTTATCGTTTTTTCTATCTTGTACATGAATGGTTTTGTGGTGAAGCAAATCTTTATGGAGATAAACAGCCACCAGAAAAGTTACCAACAGCAACCAAATATATACTCGGGATTTTCTCTTTCTTGAAGCTCTGCCAAAGGAAAAATCACAAAGAATACTTTAGTGCTTTAACAGAAAAATCATGTGAAATAGTGCTTTTTAAACATAGACAGAGTCGTATGGGCTATTTCTGTGTGAATATATATTTGAATTCAAATTGACCTAAATTGTTACTGACTTGAGTAATCAAATCCAATGAGCCACAAGACACGTCTCACTGGGACTGCAAAAATCTATTAGTCCATCAGGTACAATTGGATTAATTAACCTGAGAGGTGGGATCAATTATTTATTGAATTCAAAATTGACCTAAATTGTTTCATATTCAGACATCTTGCTCCCTGTGTGCTCTCACTGTATGTCTAATAAAGGATTATCTTATTTTATTTTATATAGGCCAGGCGGCCTCTCTGACAGGCTGCTTGGTGGAGTGTTGAGGTAAGATCCATTTACAACTGTAAATATTGGATAACACTTGTTTTGGCAGTGCTTTTGACATTCCTTGTTGCCACCCTCCGTTGCACTTTCGAAATCAATCTGCCCGACTTTGATAAATTCTAGTTACGGCTTTTTAAGTATGCATTGAGAAAGCAAAAGAGCTTTACCCAAACAAAGGTCTATCCGAAGACTGTATATCCATATGACCCATATCTTATTTGCTGAGAAAGGACAGTATGATTTCATGGTAAACTAACAGGTTAAGGTGGATACAGTTTATTAGGGGCCTAAAGTGATTACTTTCTCATTATGATCAGCGCTAACGTCATCTGAATTTGCATGTACACTTAAATCATCCATTCGCACCCCTAAAATCCTTCAACTTTCCAACCCCCTTTTTAAACGATTTATTGAATTGATGTATGTTTTCCATAACAATTTACTTTAATGATTAGAGAGCATACGTAAAAGAAGCAGCATGCACTTGTGCTGCTTCGCATGCATGTTACTGTGACAGTAAGAAAAAAAAACGATCTACCCACATGCTGTAAAATCAAACAGACGCTTTGGTTCTCTAAAAAAACATTCCTTTTTCAGAAAACATCAGAAAAACAAGGATTTTCAACAATTTTGACTTTCAAAATACATTGTAACCATTTAAGATGCCCTGGTGGACACCTGGAATGTTCTTTTTGATAGGAAGAATTAAATTAAAGAAATCTGCAATATATATCCAGTCAAGCTATTAAATGTTAAAATACTTAAACTGATTTAAATATATGTTAAATTTAGTTTTGACTAGCACAATCTCAGTTGTAGATTTAAAATCAGATACAGTTTCTTCTAAAAAGTAAATACAGAGAGGTGTGTAGTTTGATTAAATGTTCAAAAGGGATTGTTATACACACAGAGACTCACAAGGTGAAAACAAGATTGTTGTCGCAGACAGTACAAATAGAGGCTACATCATTTATATAATTCATTTTTATTATATTTAATATACATACCTTTTTTGTTTCTAACAAATTTAGATTCACAGAAACACTAAATACACAATTAAAACAACTTTAATTCAACGATACATACCTGAACATATTGGTAGATGAGTGTGAGCGTATGGTGAGTATCCCTTTGATAGTCAGTAATCTGACTATGCAGGTCGCTAGGGTTATGTATTTGATGAGGAAGTGACCGCTAACTGAAACCTGAGAACCTGTTGGTAGGGTTACATATTTGGAGAAATGTCAAAGTAAAAAAAATTTATTTATTTTTAATGCTGCTGCCTAAATCTTGTTTTCACTTTGAGTCTGTTTGTATAACACACACACAGACTTCACAAGGTGAAAACAAGACAATAATCTTGTTTTCACCTTGTGTGAACCTTGTTTTCACCTTGTGAAAAATGTTCAATCTTGTTTTCACCTTGTGAGTCATGTGTTGTGTGATAACACACACAGACTCAAGGTGAAAACAAGACAACAATCTTGTTTTCACCTTGTGTTAACCTTGTTAACCTTGTTTTCACGCTATTTCTGTGTGAATATATATTTGAATTCAAAATTAAAATCAGATACAGTTTCTTCTAAAAAGTAAATACAGAGAGGTGTGTAGTTTGATTAAATGTTCAATCTTGTTTTCACCTTGTTCACCTGAACCTTGTGTGAACCTTGTTTTCACAAGGTGAAAAATATTTGCAGTGAACATGACCACACACTCACAGATAGTTATCTTATTCATTGTTGTCAGTTTCAAGCCATTTCACATGATTTAGATGCCAAGAGAGATTGTGTTTTTTAGAATAACAACCTCACAGCTGGCTATGGCCATGCTGTTCACAAGCAATCAAATTAATACAATTTGCTCAAATACTGGCAGGGACAATTCTGTGCCCTCAAAATATTCGTAGGGACATGTCCCTACTGTCCATATGCAAACTCTTTTGATTAAATCCAGATGAGCCAGCACATACTGTCCATGTGTACCCATTTGCATGTACTTGATTTGAATCTGCTATAAAGAATGTAATCATCTTCCGTGAAACTATACAGTCCCTGACAAAAGTCTTGTCACTTATCCATTTTGTAGAAACAACAGCTTATAACCTGACTTTTAATTTATCCATTGGTTTTAGAAATGGCTCATATGAAAGCTAAAACCCTCCCAAATTATGTTTAATATACTAAAATAAATTTGCTTCACTGAAGAAAGATTGATCATTTAATGAACACAGAAAGGTCAGATTTTGGTAAGACAAAAGTTTTGTCGCCTACAGAGAGTAATGTGAAAATTGAACAAATAATTTACTTCAAATACAAAAATATGTTGCATAACATCAGTGAATTAAGTAGTGGTGCTGTGAGATCCATATTTAATATCTTGTATGACTTCCATGAGCTTGAAGGACTGCATCCATGCGGTTCGACAATGATTCATACAATTTATTGATGAAGTCATCAGGAATAGCAAAGAAAGCAGTCTTACATGCCTCCCAGAGTTCATCAAGATTCTTTGGTTTCGTCTTCCATGCTTCCTCTTTCATTCTACCCCAGACATGCTCAATACAACATCAGGAGGATTCGCCCCTTCCTCACTGAGGAGACGGCGCAGGTGCTCATCCAGGCTCTGGTCATCTCCCGCCTGGACACTGCAACTCACTACTTGCCGGAGCCCCGGCGTCGGCCATCAGACCCTGGAGCTTGTCCAGAAAGCTGCAGCACGTCTGGTGTTCAATCGCCCCAAGTTCTCTCACACAACTTCCCTTCTCCGTTCTCTACACTGGCTCCCTGTAAGAGCTCGCATCCAGTTTAAGACTCTGGTGCTAGCCTACAGGGCAGTGAAAGGAACAGCTCCTTCCTATCTCCAGGCCATGGTCATGCCCTACACCCCTGCCCGACCACTTCGCTCTGCTGCCTTGGGCGTTGGTTGCCCCAATCGACTCAGAGGTCCCTGCGGCCGATCCACCCGGTCACAGCTTTTTTCTGTCCTGGCCCCTCAGTGGTGGAATGAACTCCCCACTGACGTCAGGACAGCAGAGTCACTGCCCATCTTTAGGCGCAGGCTGAAAACTCACCTCTTCAAGAAGTACTACCCTGAGCCTTCCTCGTAGCACTTATTGCACTCGTATTAGTTGTTGCACTTACTGTATTTGTATCAGTTCGCTGCACTTATTGAATTTGTATTTGTTTACTGCACTTATCCTATTCGTAGTAGTTTGTAGCACTTACTATATTCGGATTAGTCTGTTGCAATTATTGTTTTCGTAGTAACTTGCCTCTGCAATATACTTTTGCTCTGGCTTATGCTTTAAGATGCTTGTTTAAGAAAGGAGATGCACTTATGACTTCTGGTGACTAGTAGTTCTCTTGAATACCTATGTTGAATACAAGATCCTGTAAGTCGCTTTGGATAAAATAGCGTCTGCTAAATGACTGTAATGTAATGTAATGTAAATGTAATGATGTTCATGTCTGGTGACTGGGCTGGCCAGTCCTGGAGCACCTTGATCTTCTTCGCCTTGAGGAACTTTGATGTAGAGATGGAAGTATGTGATGGAGCACCATCCTGCTGCAAAATTTGACCCCTTGTATGGTTGGGAATGTAAGAGGTAGCTAATACTTCTTGATATTTTAGGCTATTGATATTGCCTTCCACCCTGCAAATCTCTCGCACACCCCCATACTGGATGTAACCCCAGACCATGATTTTCCCGCCACCAAACTTAACTGTTTTCTGGGTGAATCTCGGATCCATGCGGGCTCCAGTAGGTCTCCTGCAATATTTGCGGCGGCTGTGATGTAATTCAACCGAAGATTCATCTGAGAAATCCACCTTCTGCCACTTTTCCAGTGTCCATCCTTTTAGCAGGCTATGGGCCTTGGCAAATGCCACACGTTTTTTAATTGCCTTTTGTTTAGTGCTGGTTTCTGGGCACTGATTCGACCATGGAGGCCATTTCGAGACAGAATTCTACAAACTGTCCTGGTTGACACGGGGACTTGAGGTGACAAGGCCTGGTGGAGCTCTGCTGCAGTGGAAAAGGGGCTGGCCTTGGATTTTCGAGCCAACAAACTGTCCTCCCGAGCAGTTGTCTTGCGGGGTCTGCCGGACCTGGGCTTGTCAAAAACATCTCCAGTCTCTTCAAATCTTTTTCTTATTCGTTGTACTTGACGCTGAGACACATTGAAGGTGTCAGCCACCTCAGCAGTGGATCTGGTCTTCAGCCTCTTGATAATCAACGCTTTGGTCTCAGGGTGAATCTTAGGCATGTTGTCAGAGGTCAAGTTGCAGTTGATGTGAAGGTCTGGTGTGCTGGGGTTCTTTTTATACACACCCACTAATTGATTGATCAATTATTGATCACAGGTGAGGCTGTAATCTATTCATTGATTGTCAGTTTGCAACCACAAGGATTTAGATGCCAAGATGACAGCAAGGCGATTGCAATGACAGAGAAATTTTAATGTCTTTGCAAACAATTTTGTGCTTTCAAAATCAGTGGGCTTTACCAAGCTGTGAATTAGAATGCTTTTCAGATTTGGCATCCAAATGACATTATTTCAATAAGCTGTCCATTGAAATTACCCATTTCATTGTAAAAAAAAGCACTTGAATTACAAATATAAAGAATTAAGGTCAACTTGTACCCAAGCGAAAGACTTTTGTCAGGGACTGTATAGTATCAGTATTTTTGGTTGCAAACATCCCAATCAATTTGTTACAGTGTTGCACGGTTCATTGTTCTTTAAGGTGTATCTTGACCTCACACACCCTCACTTTGAGCCATGCTGTTGCCTGAATTTAGAGCGTTTGGTCATCCTGTCTGTATCTAATTAGTGAGCTGCTGGAGAACTCGTTCTGCCTAGCTGCACACTCTTTCTGTAATGAACTGTGTGCTGCCTTGAAACTGCATTTCAAACTAGTAACTGATGTCGTTGTAGATTGCCACCATATATGTAAATGCTGCTTTTGTAAACATTCTGTGCTATGCGCTTAAATGGAAATGCAGAGTTCAGAGTGCACAACTGTTTGTGGGCCCTTTGTTGTTGAGGCAAATAGAGAATTTATTTTTGGAAAAAATTCTGTCAACAATGTTCTGTTCTCTTAATGACTAATGTCTGCCGAGAAAATAATAATACTCATTTCATCCTCTGTATGAGTAAACACTTCCTCACATCTTAAGGGTTGTAACGGTATGATATTTATATTTTCAAGGTAACATAACCATCTAATGGAATTATATTCTTCTTGTTATTATTATTATTATTATTATTACTATCAGTTAAAATAATCCTGAAAGAACATAACAATATTAAATAATTGAATTGTGTTAGCTTGCATGCTAGCAATTTAAATGAACTACTAAATGAAAATGATGTCCCCTGATTATTAGCAATTAACATATACTATAGATACACAGCAAAGCAGCCAGACTGCTCTTGTCTGTACCTTTAACTCTTACATACTCACTTATGTCAGTTATTTTCAATACATCAAATAAGGAAATAAACACGGTATGATAACCGTTCATTTTAACGGTTACATTTTTGTATGTATTGATATATATATGTATATATGATGTTTGATGTATATCATAAGAACAATCATGCAGGGTTGTGTTTGCAGACCAGAAACATAAGGCCCTTATATATTTTAGTTATCAGCACTGTGGAATAAGTATTATGTTGAGACTTAAACCTAAAATATTTTAAAACCACTGAAGTCCGAGTCGCGTTTAATCAGCTGCACTCAAGAACAATTGTAAATCATTATGAAGGGGTTTTAATGACATAATACTTGAAATCTATTGACCCTCTCTTTGACCCCTGATGTCTTTCCAATGTGTGACGGAAACAGACGTACCTAATGAGTTTATTTGACCTTTGATGACCTCCTGAAGTTAAGTCAGGAGGGAATGCACTTTGTGTCATTAGGGCAAGGCAGGCTAAAGTGGTGCCGTGGTGTCTTTTGACAAAGTGGACTTGCTCCTAATGGGCCTCTTTTGTTTGTGCTTCTCTCACTAGGTGTACCTCATCAACGTCACTTACTCCGACTCCACTTCCCATGTCATCTACAGGAGATACAGCAAATTCTTTGACCTGCAGGTATGTTGTACTGGTAAATCAACCGAATACTTCTACTGTCCCTTAATACACGAGTAGCATAAAAATAAAACGTTCAATGTTTGTGAAAAGGGGCCTGGATATGTCTTCATATTAAACTCTGTGAAGTCAGTTTGACCTTTTGGTCACGTCTTTCTGTTCAGCTGCTGGGAGTCGCCAGCTTAGTGAAAGGTCTCATTTAAGACTCCTGGAGCCGGCCTGGAAAAAGGGAAATAGGGGGAAATCCAGTCAGCAGATGCAGGAAGTGAACATGACCTCAGTCAGAATACTACATGGTGCAAAGCTGTGCATCTGGATCTTTTAGCGATCCAGTAGCCTCCATTGAAATTTCCACATTTCCCAAAAGTGATTTAGGTTCACATTTTTAACCCCACAGGCCTGAATTGTCTATATGTTGCTTGTTTGTTAGAAAGATATACATCTAAGTAGGTTAAGCAACAGTGTGAAGGGTTTAAACCTTTAGAAACCTTATCAAGCTGTTTTTTTGTAAAAGACTGTCTCTGGATCTTTTCTGATAACGCTCTCTGCCAGGCTGCACTCTCCAGCGCTGTGGCTCTGGTGGGCTGGCTGCATTGGAGGCAGCAGAGGAAACCCTTTGTTCTCTGGTCTCTTGCTAATAGCCAGGAAAATTCTGCCCTGGTCTGTTTGATGGAAACAGAGCTCCTCTCCCGTCTCTGTAAACATTAGTTTTGTCCACGGATCCCTGCTGCTGAGGTGTGTTTGTCTGGGCAGGGTAATCTGAAGAGCAACAGTCTCCAGCTGTCAATACAAAATGGATAAAGATAGTGTGTTTTATTTCTTCCTTACATGAACATAGTCATATAGGTGAAAGATGAAGTGTTTGGAGTGAAGCACACTTGATTTTGCAGACAATCTAGGATAAGTGTTTCATTGAGCAGGTGTAAAAAACAACAAACAGGTGCTTAAAGAAATTCCACCATTATAAAAAAATCACAAACTGTTTAATCTAGCTATTTGCAGAAGGAGGAAAGTGTTTAAGAAGGGCAGTGGCATGAAAGGATTGGGTTCCTGAACAGTTTTGGAGACAGGAAGATTCTTCCACATGGAAGTTTAGTTAACTGCCCTATTTAACTGCTGCATGTCTACAATAGTGCTAAGTCTACCTACAGTCTCTCTTCTCTACTGCCTCCATTAAAATATTTGTCTTTTCTCCAGGCAGAAATTGAGCTTGTGCTTGTGTGTTTGCCAACTGACACCTACATCTTTCCCCAGCACTGCACAACTCTCTGTATTCGCAACACAATTGCGTGTTTTATGTTTGCGAGAAGCTGACAGAGAAAAAAACTGCAATTGACAGTCTTTGCCTGACAAATGTGACCATGATCTCATCAGAGAACCATTAATTCAGAATTCAGAAAAAGCCAAATAAGGTCACAGAACAAGGAACGCCTTTTAAGCAGTGGCCAATCGTTCATATTGAGTCCAACATCAGCAAGCACTGTACAGCTGGTCATGTAAAATCGCTCGTCAACAACAGGCTGCTTTGTTGTTTGTCATTTAAAGACGAGGTCTCCACTTTCGTTGCAATATGGATGTCCAAAAGTGCACTCTCTGCTATTGTTTCAAACCTCCCTAGTGCACTAAACAAAACTCAAAACTGTTCCTCTGGGAAGCAATTATCATAAATTATTAGGATCTCCTTTTTACCTGAATCCTTCTCTTTGTCTTTTCTGCTGACCCGAAGTGTAGTTTTTATAATTCATGTGCAGAGTTAAGCACATTGATTCCTTGTTTTAAAGACAGTTGTTTTCATGCCGAATAATGCTGAGCCTGAATTCCACCAAAATTTGTTTTTTGGTGTCGAAGGGAAAATGTTTTTGACCCACATGTTTGACGTGAGCAGATTTGGTCAGTGTGTCAAACTGAGTTTACCGTCAGAGAGTAGGGAGTGAGGTCTCCCCTCCTCCACACCCTTCAACCACAGCAGACAGAGCACATGGGTCACAGCATTCCTTAGGGAGATTATGGAGTGTGCAAGCTGGCCTGGTTTCTTTTTGGACAAAAACTTCTCCAAAATCCCTTAGTCGTCATTATTTTTGGATTGAGGATTTGGACCAGGGTCAGCTCTACTCTTTCTGCATTATAATTTGTCTGGCCTACATTCTTGACACACAATGGAACTTAAACAAGGTTTTCTTTCTTGAAAAACTTTTGTCAAACCTGGACTTCTTTGCAGGCCTTTGAGAGAAGACAAACTAATGGCTCAGAATAGTCTGAAGTTAAGATTATTAATGATTACTCAGCAATTTAGATTTTCACTCTTTGCCTACAGGATAATATTGTGGGAGTTTTTTCAATGCAGCAGAACCAGAGATATTATCTTGTTTATTCTATTCTTTCTTCTTCCTTGTGAAAACACGATGCCTACATTACCCACGATTCAACTCAACCGCTGACAGTTTGGTCTGGATTTGAGTGTTGGTTCAAATGGCCGAGAGATGAGGAACTCATGCCTTTCTAACTAGTCACCACCATTTTCCTGTTAAAACTTGCTGAAGGAAGTGATGTCGCCTGAGGCAATTTTTTTCAGATTGTTTACCTACTCAAACCTTCCTCCACAACCCCCCTCTGAACAGTTTCTTTGTCTGCTGCACAGTGCAATGTCTCAGTGTCTGTTCCTCCCTCATTCCTGTGGGTGCAATGATGCTTCTATGGGTATTATCATAGTGTACAGAGTTCCTCCCATCGCCATAAATCATGTCCATATTTCCATAATACCAAAATAGAGATGGTTGAATGTTTATTACACTTAACTTCGGGCATTTATTCACAGCACTGATTAACAAGTCAGAATCAGAATCTGCTTTATTGGCCAAGTATGCATGCACATACAAGGAATTTGATTCTTTTTTTTTTGCACCCCTGTCAATGCACTTACACAGAAATGGAAATAACAGCTAGGGACAAGGACAACAAAGCTGGACAGAAAAGCACCAATTATCCACGATGACATGGGCGCAGGAAGTACATCCTCTGATGGGCCTTTTCCCCTGATGGTGTCTATGTTAGAAATCCACTTGAGCTACTTGGAGATGGGAGAAACCCCCAAAACTTGAAGGTTTTCACAGCAGACACAGTGTTGCTCAGTATGGTGATGTGGGTCAGTGTAGAGGCGCCTCCCCCTGGAGTCCACTGTTATCTCCACCGTTTTAAGGGCGCTCCGCTCCTGGTTGTTCTGTCCGCACTGGAGGGCCAGCTGTTCAACCTCCCGTCTGTATGCAGACTCAACACCGGCCCGGATGAGGCAGATGAAGTCTGTAAGAAGAGACTGAGAAACATCATTACATCATAGCACCTGTTGCTACATGGTTCATTTTCCCGGTGGGAACACTTGGCTGCCACATTAGTGTATGACACTGTGAAAAATCTGAATCCTCCTTATTGCATTTGCAAGAATCCACCGTGCCTAGTTTGACAGTTTGATTGGAGTACATGAGCTTCATGAGCAGTGATCGACAGCTGTGTTAGAGACTCCTCGGCACTGATTGGTGGTTTTCCTTTGGGTGCAGTGTATTGTTCATGTCAAATGGAGCAATAAAAGGAGGCAGAGACATTTTATTTTTATAGTTTTATCTGTCTGGTGTACATTATAGAGTAAATAGAGCAACTCAGGGCCAAGTCACTGAAATGTGAGAAATGTTTTCCCTCCAAGTTGTCCGGCTGTTGCCATAGAAACGACTTTCACACCTGTCCTATAGAGCGGGGAGTGTATCAATGCAGGTCCCCCAGGGGGTGATGCCATTAATGCCTCTGTATGAGACGCCTCGTTCTCACCTTACACACAGCTGGGAGGCTGATATACATGCAGTATGATGTGTCAGACAAACAATAGTTGTCCGTAAGGACACATTTAAATGGGTTGAACATAAAGAACAGCTCGGGATAACCACACCTGCACACAAACACGTAACGATAAGATTTCTGGTCTTATTAGATTTTCATGTTCCTCAAACAAGTACAAGGCAATGAGAACATTTCACAGTTAGAGTTTTAACTTCTAAAAATCCCAGTATTTCCCACTTCAAAAGAAACCATTTCTTGTTAGCTGCCTTTATTTTGGAGGAGGGGGGAGACGCCATGCCCTGGGGGAAATTAAGGGATTTAGCAAAGGCAGCAGATGGGTTCAAGAAAGGGAAAAACCACAAGAAGAGAAACCAAACCACCATTACTTTAAAAGACCTACAAACAGCTCCTGCAGGCCCAGACATAGTGGATCCCATTTCCCTCCCCAAGCTTGGTTCTGTTTGTCCACCTGGTCCTTTTTGGCTCGGTTTTGGACCAAGATTAGTCTCCCGGTCTCCTCCTCCTAGTTCAGTGTGCTTTAGCCTGACGATCACAGTCTTTGCTGCTAACTAGAGCACATCTGGAACAAAGCAAAGCAGAACGAACAAAGGTGGGGTTGCATCTGGATTTTGAGCTGACTGTTACTGTAGGATGCTCTCATACGCATGAGAGCATCCTACAGTAATGTATGGTATTGTAATGTATGGTATTGTTATTTATTCAAAGAGGAAACCAGAAGCTGTTGTCTGTGATACAGACAGATACTTGCACATTGGCAATGCATGTTTTTTTACAGCACTCAACAAAACAACCTCATACATCATTCACAGCACGGCACACTTTCTTTTGTACACATGGGACAGAAACAGACATGTATGTGTAATACGAGTAGATACATGCTGAGACAGTTACAAACGGCTAACATAGAAGGCATTCATTTTAATTTGTCGTCATCATAAGACTTGACACAGCATGAATTGTATCTATTTCACCAGGCGTGGCAACAGCGCTGATAAAGACCCCTTTACAGCCGAATAATAATGTAAAATTTTCATTCCTTTAATATCAATAATCATATCGTAATTGCAATATCAGTCAAATAATGGCAATTTTTTTTCCAAAATTGTTACAGCCCTAGATGGGTGTGGTCCAAGCAACGCTGCAGAAGTAGGGGTGAAGGAACTTTACGCCCAAATTTGGCGTCATGGCTGGTGTGATGGTCTCTTGTTTCTGTCTGTTTCACCCGATATCTCTCAAAAGATAGCTCCTGTAAATGGGTCCGATGTATCAAGTGTCAACATCAAAGTGTTCTCTCATCTGACGGCGTTTTATGCTCCTTAAGCGGAACTTTTTTTCCTTTCCTCCGATAATTGTGGGTGACGTAACCTTGTCCACTGCTCCAGAGATAAAAGTGAAACTGTTAAGTAGGTTCACGACACAGTGGCTTTTCAGACGAATTTAATTTACACCCCTCTTTGAACTCTGTATGATGTATCGTGACAAAAGGGTCGACTGTTCCTGTTTGCAACCCCTTTTCTGTTTCTACTTTCATCTCAGTTTCCTCCACTTTGTCTGATCAACTGATCAAAAACTCATGTTTGTGTCACTCTTTACTTTCTTCCTCACTGTTGCAGATGCGGATACTCGACAAATTCCCAATCGAGGGAGGACAGAAGGACCCCAAAAAGAGGATTATTCCTTTTTTGCCAGGTGATAAACACACTGCATAATAGCAGGCACAGCACTCTGATATCACTGTTGCATCAATTTTAGATTTATTCAAGAAACTGCAGTACTCAAGCACCTTATAAGTACAAGCAAAAAAAAAGGCCTTCAGACATTTTAGCACACTTACATACTCTACCAAATTGCAATGAATTGTTGACAACAGTATACATTAAAGGAGCTGTATTTATTTATCAATACAGCAGAAAAAACACTATTTGTGGAATAATTTCTACCCAAGCAGAGAAGTGAGATTGTGTGAGAGTAAACACTGTTACTTTAGTTTGCACTGTTAGCACTGTTAGCACCGATAGCCGTCCACATTATGAGAACCGTTGGAAGGCAATTAAAATGCTCCCAATCTTGGATCTTGCACCTTAATAATTTAAGGAAAATGAATTCCACGCACCTGGGTGTAAGGCCATGAAAATAGCAAAGAAAACAACCCTGCCTTCAAAAAGCTTGTTTGCCGATTGTTATGCATGCAGCATTGGTGTGGTTTCCACTTAAAACATTCTGAACTGACGGAAGATCCAAAATATGATGCTGGCATGGATTGTGCAGTCATTAGATTTCTATTGTTTGATTAACTGCTGTACTCCACCCAAGCTAAATCCGTTTGTGGTCTTCCATGGAAGTAGGAGGCTAGCATAGAGGCATTTGTCTAATGTAATAAATGAATCGTGGGCCAGAGCAGAGGAGAGCAGTGAAGAGGTCCTTTGTTAGACAAGCCGTGCTATTCAAGCCTAAACAGCCAAACACTGGGTGAACTGTATTCCCTTGCAATCAGCAAACAGCATCGTAACTTAATGTTTAGTGCTCCTTGTGTATTTATATGACATAGCAGTCAGTCTCCTAAGAGTTGCTGCCATCAATTTATGGGTCAGAAGACCCTTTGGAGTTCTTCTGTTCTGTATTTTTAAACATTTAAAACATGTATTCAATGTATGCTACTTTTTCTTTAGTATGACATATCAAATGAAGGGAGACACCAACTTCTTACAGCTGGACTTTAGGCTGACATCATTTGAATTGATTATTGGGGTCAAGCTACAGCGTCTGTATGTAAACATCACATCTCCCAAAAGGCTCTACTAAAAGCTGGTGTTTTAAAAATGTTTATTCATGTGTAAAATAAACATCCAGCATTTCAATACAACAAATTAATATATATACATATCCACAAACAAACATAAATACATATATTTACAAATGCACATACATACACAGTAGGGACAATAGTTAGACATTTATAATTGTATAACAAATAGCAGGCCTTTTTTTAAGTACGTTTGGTCATCTTAAATTTGATTGTTTTATATTTCATGTGTTTGGAGTTGTATGTTCAACTGACAGTGCTCTGTTTTCCCTCAGGTAAAGTCTTGTTTCGCCGGAGTCACATACGAGACGTGGCTGTCAGAAGGCTGAAGCACCTTGATAATTACTGCAAAGTAAGAGAAAGGCTGTATGTCTCTTAATGCCCTATTTAGTATCACATTGTCTGCTGTTCAAACGACAAACCTTCACGGAAAGTAAATATTCACTACTTATGTTTGGTTAACATGTTGGTTGTAAGATAAATGTAATCCATGTCAACGCTCTACACCCTGAACATTTTCCAGTGTTTTTAAGGCACGTCTCAACATTTATCTCCCCCACCAGCCTCAACAGGAAAGCAAAGGCCCTCTCTGCGCTGGTCATTTCCTGTCACCAATGTAAATAGGCAGCCTATAAAGGAAACAAGGGAAATGGGGGCACACAGGGGTAAGACAGAATCCTAAGAATAAGAATGAGTCAGCAGACCTAAAGTGTAGTAGTGAGTGCAGATGGCTGCCTGACCCTCTTATATTCATTGAGTTGGAGAAAGGAATGTGGGGCAAGTGCGTTGCCAAGTGTGGCAGCAGTTTTCACTTAGAGGAACAAAGCAGGATTTGCTGCGAAAGCAAGAAGCTTAAAGATCTCTTTTTACTATTTTTCTTTCACGGGTCTCTTCTCTGATTCAGGTGCAGTGGGCTGAAGTATCTCATTTTGAAAGCTGAGACAGACGCTTGTCATACAATATCACCGCTGTGTATTTTCCTTTGTTTAAACCCTCCCTCTGGCCTCAGAGCCTTCTTCCTTCCCCTCCACATCTCCGCCTGGCCTTCCCATCTGACTGTACAATGACTCAGTGTTATAAACCGGTTACTCATTGCCATTCAAACCAAAACTTCAGCACTTTTAACAATACCTGCAATCTTTTAAATATGTGTTTTTTGTCGCAACTAGAAAGCTTTCTTCCTCCCTTCTTGCCCACAGGCTCTGATGAAGCTTCCCTCCCCCATTTCTCAAAGTGAGGAGGTCCTTAAGTTCTTTGAGACCAATTCAGAGGACCTCAACCCTCCCACAGAGTGAGTAACTATGACTGCATACTTCATTGATAATAAGCTATCATTGACCGTTCAATGAGCTGTTAAATACCAAACATTGCCCTTTGGCGGGTTGTAAACACTGGTTTCATTGTTGTTCAGCAGCTGGGCCAGCACTGACCCATCTTGATCCAGAGAATTTGCTGTGTCTCAG
The DNA here is from genome assembly GCF_027596085.1 of Anoplopoma fimbria. Lineage (NCBI taxonomy): Eukaryota > Metazoa > Chordata > Actinopteri > Perciformes > Anoplopomatidae > Anoplopoma > Anoplopoma fimbria. The sequence goes on along the minus strand of NC_072454.1, from coordinate 11,080,025 downwards.
GGATGATTAATGGATGCTGCTTGAGAGGCACTGTGTTTTATTAATAAAGATTTCTGGGAGGTGACACCCGATCCCTAAAATAAGTGCAGCTGAGGTCAAGTCTCAGCACAGATAAGACTCTCATGCTAGTCATTTGTCATACTCACTTCAAAGTCAGAGTGGGAGTAATTACAGAGTGGCTGCTAGATTTCTTTCAGTTGAAATTCTATTCTTTCCTTTCAGTTTATGCACAATTGAAGTATGGCTGTGATAGTATTTTTCACAAATTTAAACTCTTTTTGTTTTTGTTTTTTAACACTTCCGAACACACTCTAGGAGAAAAATGTGGTAACCTCTTAAGTGGTTTCTCCACCGCCAACAGGCCCACCACCTCTAACCCCAACTGCCCATTCATGTTAATCCCACTTCAAAGCAAGATCCTCCTCCAGTCTTGGAGGATCTCAACTTAAATTGAGATGTTGAGGTCTGAAAGCCATGCCACCCAAGTGCTCAGTTCATTCCTGAGGATCTGGACGACTTCAAAATGACTTTTATTCGTGTTTTTTCCCCCACAAATTCGCAATATCACAAAAAAATTGTAGTCTTGTGATGCCATAAAATTACAATGTGCGAGTTACCGTGAAGAAAAATAGATTGTCACTGTTAAACTGTTTACCAGCAAAAAGTTGAATCAATAAGGTCGATCACATTTTTGGCAAAATAAGGGAATACATTTTTGGGAAATAATTTGTAAACAGCATAAAGAAAAAGAGCTTTTCTGCTCATGTTATAATGATCAATTCCTTGTTTAGCTGTCCCAGTCACTAAAAAAAAAAACATGACTACTACAGGCTGTAAAAAGAAACTAAACTTGTATCCAATCAATCCAATATGTCTCTATTACAATTACTCTGATTAATAATGAGGCAATTAATACTGGTAACATTGTGTCCATCATGAAACACAATTCATGACATTTTACTGGTATTTCTGCCACTATGAGCAGAAGTTAGATAATGTTGTTTGTCAAGCCCTCACCCGCTACTGCTATCTAGTGGTCAACAGATGTCACAGCACGGATTGAATTCGATAAATGGACGTGATGTTGATCCATCACAAGAGGGAGCCATGGAATAAGCTGGCAGAATTGTAAACTGTTTCTCTTGACTTTTGATTGATGACAGACAGTATCACATTGCACTGATACGAGGCAGAGGTTGTGTGTGTTAATGCCGTTGCACAAAATTGATACGACTGAGTTGTTGTTCGTAATCATTGGCAAAAAAACCACGTTTTGCATTATTTTAATGTTTGATTGGCCTTTTTAAGATTTATACTGATACATAGATTAAATAGTTATATGGCTTTGTGAACTTTACATGGAAGATACTTCAACTAAACAGCTTTTGCTCATGTGGAAAGATTTTTTTTAATGTCTTCATCAGTATCAACAAACATCAGTATCAAAAGGAGATAACTAAATATTTCTCCAACACCTGGTTGTCTACTTTTGAAATGCTAAAATAATTTAGACCTTTGTTGCAGACGGTGGTTTTTAAATGTTTTTGATGTAAAATGATGGTTAGTTCCAGTCACATGTATGCGGTCGCATAGTAGTGAACTGTAAATCCAAATAATGATTTATTCTCTTAGGGTTGTTTCAGAGGCCTAAAGGCTGAAAGCTTTTGAATATTTTTCAAGAAAAGGGATTTTTTTAAGAAACTTGGTGACAAATTAAGGATAATAGTCAGACTACATTTGAATAATAGCAACACGTCTTTCAATTCTTACAAATCATCTCACATCCCGGGTTCCTGTTTGGCAACTCAAATCACTGTGAAGAAGAGCACATGCAGAAATATTTAATTATAGAGTTAGTGGCCAGATTAAATTACTTACAGTATTAAGTTTCAGTCATCAGTCATTTTTTCATGGTGGTTTTACTGTTATCTAGATTTTAAACTGTGCATTTGAGTTGTTTGCAACAAGCTAAGGTCATTTTCACCTTGTTATGCTGATATATTATGTGCCGTCAGTCCCAGCCCATGTATTGCTTGTTCACTGATGAATAGATTTTGTTGCAATGTGACTTTGTAGCTCATACTTTGTATTATATTTTAGAGTGGTAAAAGTAAGTCACACTATCAGTCCCCATGGGGAAATTTGTCCTCTGCATTTGATCCATCTTAACTATTTACAGTGTGCAACCTTAGCGTAGCGCCTGGAGACCATCTGCAGATCTGAAGCCAGCAACTTGGTCAAGGGCAAAGGCATAATTATGAATAATACCAGTAAACAAATGCACATATCCATCATCTCCATTTTTAGATAAAATATTACTCTTCATACAGTCAAATCTCAGGTTAAAGCATACCATCTATTCATCCGTTTATGTTTTGCTGACATTTTGATGGTAGGCCTCTTTCATTACACTGAAGGTTGGTTGGTTTGTTCAGTTGTACTGTAGTCTAACAGACTTAAGCGTTACAAATATGTTGAGACTTGGGAGTTTGAGCACATGGGACCCAGCGGGGACTATACTGCACTTTGAAAATCAAAGTTGAAGATCTCGACCAACAGAGGAAAATGTATCTCTCCAGAAAAAAAAGAAAGAAAATGATCAGTACTTCCTGGACGGTACTTCCTGTGTATACTTCCAGTCAATTTAAGGCGGCATGCAAGAGCATTTTTGTTTCCTCATCCTAAATCTCTCTTACTGTTTTCTTTGAGGTTTGATCATACGAGAGAATCTGATTCACCAAACTCTCTTGATTTCAGAAATTTAGCTTAATCATTAATTTCAGCCTGTCTAGTGCTGCCTGCTCATGAAGAGTAACTGCAACATGATCAAACCCAATGCTAACCCTTACTTTGGGAACCAAAAAAGATCCCTACTAGAGATGACAAGTCTTGACAATAAGGCAAACTTACTTGATTATTCCAAAGTCCGATATTATTTCTACCCAAACTTTACCAAAAACCAAGTCTTAACCCTAAAATGTAATGATTTATTTTGTGGCAACCTGCTTTTTTTTCTCCAAATTGGAGAAAAGTCCCCACATTGTTTCACACCATTACTCAATTGTGCATCTTAATTTACATGATAGACTAAAAACGTCGTTTTAAAGTCTTCCATGCGTGTATCACCATAAGGGAAGTTATCAGAGGTCGATGTGAGGTCAAACTAACGTTCCTTTAGACTGATCACTAGAATCATGACCAATTTGCATGATTTCATTTCTTAAGTACACCCAAATACACCTACTACACCCTCTCTGTGTGCAAATCAGACCTCTGCTCATAATCATAAGAATTCCCTGGTCAATGACGTCGACCTTTTGACCCTAGAGCTCCTGCAGAGGTTAATCTTAGGTCAGGCAGGAGTGTCTGTGTAATGTATACACGAAGCAGGGCAGACACTTCAGTCCGTTGACTTGGCTGAGAAATGTGAGCAAAGGACTGATGTCTCACACATTCCATTTCTAATAGGCCCACCTACAAAGAGTGAGCTGCAGTTATGTGCAAACAGATGGTTATTCTCAACTCAAGCTTCGGATGGACTCTTGTGGGCTCTGATTTTTAATGACGTGTTCAGCCCATGCATCTCCTGGCATGGGTGTGTACGCAATGAAACCAAAACCGTGTAGACTATCTCCCTACTTCTTTGACTATCTATAAATTAACTAAAGGTTAAAATGTACCGCTAAAATCATCGGCGCAAAGTCTTAAACATGTAATTTAGTTTGGACTTATATTTGCTCTCCTTAGCTTTCCTTAATTTATTAGATTTTGCTGGTGATAGGAGGAAAAAAGGTTCAGGGCCAGAGTTGTGGGCTCAGCCTCCTCCTGGGAAGAATATTATTCCAGCTCTGCGCTAAGGGTCACTAGCTAGCAGGGCAGGTCTAGCATCCACTTTATCCCCATCATTTCTCCCCAACCCTCTAAAGTATAGTGCTTCCCTCAGTTTCATCTCCACCCTACCAGATTTGGACAAAAGAAACGCTTCATGAAATACTTCGGATATGTTTAACATGCGTTACAATTCATGAAATTCAATGAATAGCATCTGAAGCCATTACCGTAAACATACTATAATTTATTCCCAAGCTTTCATAAAGAAATCACAGAGCTTGCTTTTCCGTCCTGAAAGCGTATGTGCGGTGTGCGTTGTTTTAGTTTAACACATATTTGGTTTTTATCTGATCTGCTAAAGTTGAGAGTTTAAAGTCGTCTCATTGATACTATGGGCATCCTCTGCTTAGACTATGCTTGTTTTTTTAATAAACTACAAACTTATTTATGTTGGCTCAGCATGAATATTTAAGATAACGAGGTTATGAAATTCATTTCCACAGTATGAACATTACTTGAAGATCCAATATAAACTATTTTTACTGTGTCATAATCAAATTTAATTTGTTGTTTTATTTCAAAATTGAGTAAGTGATGAAGCTGAACTGAGCTGTAAGCTATTACATGAGTGATTGGAAAAAATCTCATAACTTGTTCATGCATCTGGAAACAGTGAAGCCTTTTGCCAAAAATTACTTTATCTTAAGTAACAGAGGAATACAGTTATTGGTTGAAAAAAAAGTTTGGATTAAGCAAGAAGTGTTGCTTAGCTTGAACAAATATAATCATTTTCATGATGCTGGCCAGACACTGACTTACATTTTCAAGTTGTTTTACATGTTTTGTTACTGTCCTCAATAGCAAACAGCTTCAGGAATATTTCTGAAATTCCAATATAGTTAAAATTAAATTTTTTGTAGTTACCTGGAATCAATGCAACACAGAGAGTCGATTAACAAGCTGTAACCTGGCAAATGTTGGACAAGGTTTATCAAAACATTTACTCATATCCATAACTGGCCATGTCTCCAGTCCTGCTGCTGGCCTCTTCAGAGAGCCAGGTGTCTGTTCCCATCTGCGTTAAACCTCAACTTCTCCTTGGTGTGCTCTCTCTCTGCAGCTCAGTTAATTAAACGAGGACATGCAGTCGGCCAACAAGCTACAAAACCCACTCACAGATTTTGTAATATTGGCCTGTTTTCAAATGTTTCTGCATTTCTATTGTATAACAAATTCTTATCAAACAGGATTAGGTAATTATGTGAATGACTCACTTATCACTTATGTAAGTGCATCAGAGTAAATGAAGCATGAGCAGTTAAAATTGAACTGGCAACACATGCTTATGAACGGATTTAAATGTGTAAATCCTTTGTTCTTTGTATCCATTGCTTGTTTTGCTTTTTTCCCCCCTTTAATTGACTAATTTCTGTCAAACTAAAATTATAGCTAAATATTTTCTCTGCCTGAATAGATCCAACAACTGTGAGGTTGAGAACAGGTTTAGAGTTATGCAAATAACATGTTCCAGTCTAAATGATAATAAACCGAAACCAAAAGGAGGAGCACAAAGACGTGTACAGTAAATGCGCACACAGACAGTTGGTGATAAACTGATGAGTATGAAAGCACAGAGCGGGTTCATTGACACTAGTGCTCATCCTTTCAGTGTTTTGTTACAGTCCAGGCTTTGGAACGGAAAGGCGCTCTCACATCTAAACATGAATGGGACTTATCAATGGGATATGATACTGTTGTCAACTAAATAAATGCTGCTCTGTTAACCATAGCCAGCTGCATCTCCTTCATATCCACCAAGTCTGCCTTTCGAAAAAAAAAACATACTTGCACAGCAGTATATATCATTATATTATCATATATAGCTCTGATTTGTTTTGTTACTGTCCTTGACACACTTACTGTAGTCGTCCGCACACACCCGTATGTTGTATCCCGCCCCCGTCTCCCTCCCTCTGGTAGTGGGTTCAAGTTCTGCATGCATTCTCAACAAGGGTTTGGCTGGTACTTGTGTGCCAACTGCATTCAGATGGTCCCAGGCAGAGATTCCGTTGTAACCAGTCATTGGATTGATCAAGTCTTTTTAATGCTCTGACCTCTCTTTCAAACACTCTCATACTGACCATGCTCCTCTGGTGTTGCTTCCTTTGCAGAGACTGCGGAGGCTCCGGCAAACGTAAATCAGGTAAGAATCTGAATTAATTTTACCCTGATTGGTCAGTATAATCCATGTTACGGTTATTTGATGCTCCATCTATTTGTATTGTGTCTTCATTGTATTCACTACTTACTTGATTGATATTATGATTTTGACTACAAGTTTGAAAATTAAAACTATCTGAGACACATCTGTAGTCTGCTCCTCATCTCTGATTGAGGCTAGAGCCTTTAGGCTACATTAGCCGCTGCTAGCATAACTCACCCAAATTTCCAGCAGTCACGTTGCATTGTGGGTAATGTACCAGGTTTTTCTCACCTGGTTTTGACAAGGAAGAAGAATGTTTGGAATAGAGCTGCCACAATTACTCGGTTAATCGATGAGTCGATCAACAGCAAATTAATCAGCAACTAATTTGATAATCAGTTATTTTTAAGCAAAAATGTCAAATATTTTTTGCTTCAGCTTCTGAAATGAAAGGATTTGCTGAGATTTGTTATCACATATGACAGTTAATTGGAAATATTGTTTCATAAATCAAGAAAATAATCTGCAGATTATTTGATCATCAAAATGATTGCTAGTTGCAGCCCTATAGTTTAGAATAAAAAAGATGACATCTCTGGTTCTGCGAGATTATTTTGCTTCTTTTTTCATTATCAATATTATAGGACCGAATATGATAATGTCTGTTAAGTTCTTTTTCAAGAGTACATGGTCTTGAAAAACACACAACCTGCCAAAACACTTCTGTAACGTAATGAAATAGTTAAGAAAACAGTGTTAGGTTGGAGAGACCACCTGTTTGCGCCTCTGTAAGTTTGCTCTGCCAGGGTTGGCTGTTGGCTTCATGTTTGTATGTGAGAGAGAGCAAGGAAGACATAAAGACTGAGTGACTCAGCTGAGCAGGGGGATACAGGCGTAGGAGGCAGCAGGAAAGGCATGAGAGGGGTTTAGTGAACAGCTGTGCAAGTGTTGTGTATTTCTGTGTGCATGCAGTCTTGAAATACCCACATGCATTACTAAATTACACACTAGCCGTGCAATCAGATGCAAAATTGCTGTGGCCTTCCTTCCTGCAATCTGCCACAGTTATGTATGACATAGCTGGGCAATGAAAGTCTCTGTAAATGACCTGTAAGTTCATTTTTCTGCGGGCGATGCAAAAGCTGTGGCAGAGTTGCCACCAAACGAAATAAGACCCCAAACCTAATTTCATTATATGTTCCATGGTATTGAGGCTTTACGTAACACGGAATTCCAGCTACATAGCGACATGGAAAAAATTGTCTTATTTCAGCTGTGTGTGTGTGTGTGTGTGTGTGTTTGTGTGTGTGTCGCGTAACCTACATTTGGTCTGTGCAAGATGTTAGATTGGTTTCCAGTTATATTCATATCTGCTGCATGGAAAGTTTGTCATATAGTGCCTGACGTTAGCATGCACCGTTTTAGCTGTTTTATTCTTTATGGTTTTGTTTGATAGTAAATATGTTATTTGCTCTGTCGTTTCTAAGATGCACATGCATTTATGCTTACATTAAATCATTCGATGGGATCAAGTTGACCAGCGGAAACAACAATAACACACTTAATGTCTGGTGCGCATAATGATTTACTATTCACAGTCAACATGGAGCACGTACTGTACAATCCCTGCATACTTGATCTCTAAACCTTCACTATAGTCCCTGAGCTGGACATTAGCGGTTAACACAGCTGAAAGATTGATCTCTCTCTTTTTAGAGCAGGACAGCAGATAAAATGCAGCGAATCTGTGGTGATTTTGTGCTGTAGCTGCAGCTTATGGTTTCCATAATTACATGGTGCAGGTCTCCCATAAGAGTTTACTGAGTCCCTGCCCCTTAACAGGAGAATGTAGCCCTTCACCACAAAACAGCTAGCGGTTAAAAGTTTGACTAGCAGCACTGTTTACCTGGCAAGCAGAAGAAATGAGATGAATGTCTTAGGTTGACACACTCCCTGTTCCCATTATCTTCTTTGCTGTCATGACAATATTGGCAACATCATAATTGTTTTTCCTTTTATGTCTCGCTCTTCTGAAATTTCCCTCGGGAAGAATACAGTCCTATCTTATCTCACTTCTCATTGTCTTTGATATTCCTCAATAGTGCTTTTCTTTTTTATAGGAGTGATAGGTGATGGAGATGAGAAAAAAAGGGAATTAAAAAGGGAATAGTGTTATATACTAAGGGGTTTTATCTCTCATATGTTTTTTCAGTAAGATTCTGGACTTCCCACAGTATGAAGTTGAAGCACTCTGCATTATTGAGCCAGGCCACTATCTGCATAAGTTTCAAAGAAAGACATATTATCTCCTGTCTAACACATAATGGACTTGGCAGGATTGACTGCCCATACCGGGCTTGTCGGTATAAATCACTGTCAGATAACTAGGACTGATGTAAATACATGCTGCCATAACCAAACCCTAAAGGAAACGTCTTTCAACAAGATACCACGGTGATGAAATACATAATACTTTATCCACACATGGGAGAGAAAGACCAGGGGAAAGGTTTCATAGGTAAAAGAAAACAATCTGAATCGAATTAGCTCCGATTTTAGGATTAACTCTTTCTTACTCTGAGGGTTATTGAGGCTCAGATGATTCTGATCCTCTTTAAATCGTCAGTGATAATCCTATTCAAAAAGAAAATGAAATGAGCAGAAGACAGTTAGAAATTGAACCGGAGAGAAAAAGAAACGGAGCGTTCAGGGGTGTAGTGCATGTGAAAAGCTGCTGGAGAGGAGAGGAGGTTTACGTGGCAAGTGGAAACCATTTCAGTGTTGCGCACGGACTGAGGGAGTGTGTTTATGTGTGCAGACTTGCTGTCTTTATTTGAGCTGCGGGTCTCTGGGGGCCTGTAGGGGGTGTGTGTGTGTGTGTATGTGTGCATGAGGTCGTGTCTGTGTGGGGGTTTAGATACTGTATGTGGCTATACGCATGCTTGTTGGGAGGAAAAGGGTTAATGTGTTCATATGTAAGATGGTGGGGTGGGTCAAGAGGTCTGTGTTTGTTTGTATTTGCAGATGGATAAGATTTTAAACTGGAAGAGGAAATCATTAAGGCAAATGAGTACTTCCATATCACATTAACAACGGTACACTGGTTCAGCAGCTTCTTTCTCAATGAACAGCCCCCAATCTTCTAGGTCCATGGACAATGATTCTCACTGTAGCCCAAAAAACAACAACCGAGATTTAATCAAATCTTACACTTTTTAAAATATAATACTATTTTTCATAGATATTGCTGTTAATTTTATGGATACAGCTGAAACATCCATGTAAAGATGTTTTTCTCCCCCTGAAGTTACAACTTAACTCTGTTGGGTCGAAGCTCCGCCCCCGCCAGCAGAGAGCAGATCCAATACAGGCCTCTCTGTTTCTGATAAGTGACCATTTGTCACAGTGGACTCCAACCCTGGAGGCAGCACTTAAGCTTTTTGCTCAAAACACCACATTCAAGCCAGAAAATGTTCTGCAATAAAAAAGATCAGACATGTTTGTTTATTTAAGTATCTGTAATTTTTTTATATTGCCAGTCATAGATATACGTTATGTTGTTTTTCATGTTTGCTTTGGCTGCACATTCTAGTTGTTAAGTCTTAAAGGCATCAGATTTTCTCCTGGAATACATAATGAATTGGAGGATTGGATTTAATTCCCACATACTTTATTGGCAGTTTTCCTCTGATTACAGACTTCTGGGAAAACATCTTTATCCGCAATATCCAGGGTCATAGTAACTACAAAAGATACAGGTACCCTGTGAAGTTTCTTACCTCTAGTAGATCTGTAGAGGGATGTTTTTAAGAGTGTGTCCCCATTTTATACACAAAACTAACTGTAACATTTGTGTTTGTGCATAAAGACGCATATGTGTGCCGGTTACAGTTGGTGGATGCAAAATGTAAACAATGTAGGTTTCATATTTTTCCAAACCCCGGCTATATTTGAAAATGCTCTTTTTGTCTAATGCAACTTCTGTAGTACGTTTTCTTTTGACTTTTATGATATACATTTTTTTTATCCAAACCTAAAACACTCAGCAGATGAGGTGAACGTGATTAAGACATTCAACAGTTTTTAGAAGCCTTGTGGAGTCTGTCTTACTGTAGGATGATTTTGCTGAAGGTTTCTGTACCATTTGTTTGTGGTCTGCCCCTTCTCCCTCAAGGCCACATACTGATTCAATGACATGAGTACATCTGTGCTACATTGAACAGCAGTTCTGTGTCCTTTTCCAATCCAACTGCACATCTGCTGCTGAGGAGCCAAACAAAAGCATTGCACTTTGCCAAATTGTACTGCTCTGAACCCAGATCTGCTCTCATAAAGTTACCCCAGAGTTCAAAATTTGGCACTAAGACATAAAGGCCAGTGCCAACTATGCTATCATCTGAAAGTGCTTGATCCTGAAAAATCTCTCACGAAGAAAAAGTTCCTTGGTTTAAATGGGTAGACTAGACTCCCTGGTTTCCTCCTCTTGGTGATGAACTATTGCAGAGTTTTCTAACTGTCATCATCTTTGGAGGGAGCTGATGATGGGTGAGTCGGGGTGGGGGTGGGGGTTGGATGGAGTTAGGACGCCAGGGAGTTCAAGGGTGGGAGCAGGAAGCACATGTATAAATCTGAGCGAGGAGAGATATAAACACAGAGAGTGGCTAATAGGGCTATCTGATGGAGGCCAAGAAGGAAATACTTTTCTTTTCAGAGCTCATGAATAATTAGATCTACACTGTGCATACACAGTGTATGAAACACATTAACACAACCAGAAGTTCACACAAACACCATAAAAGTTCCCAACCTTTTTTTTTTATCAGTCGTACCCCCACAGCCCTATCAGATGAACTCAAATGCCCCTTCGTCAACAGCATCCATCATGTTCCAAATATGTTTACTTGAATAAAGTAAGCTTAGTTTTACAGTATTTGTATCATACAATTGAATTGTCAATGTAAAATTTGTTTTGTGTTAAGCTTGTATTTGTACAACTATCACTTGGAATTGCAGACTATGGACTTTTTAAACTTTTATCTATTGCTTGTATCCACGCAGTGCAACCATTTAGCCATTACTTTGATCTATTCGAACCGTTGCTCATTTTTTTTGCACTTTTTAGGGATATATACTGTATTCATTTTTGATGAAATCGTAATTTAAATTTTTTCACATTAGGTGAGCTACTCACAATGTTTCCACATACGCCCTGGCAACTGTAGTGATAATCCTGGTTTGAAATCACTGCTCTATATCACTGAATAATATGAAATCACCTTATTTCAGGGAGTGACTTATTGAAGTATCATTACTTTTCCGGGCTAATGCATTTAACTGTAACCTTGAATTGAACACAGTAATTTATGTAGCTCATTTTATACCATTTACTTTATAGCTCTCTTTACACAGTTCATTTGAAATTAGACCTTTCCTGTCCAAGACTATTTCTTCTCATGTTTTACTCACACATGTTCTTCTTGTTCTGGCTCTGTCTTCTTGCTGTTGCAAAACATTTAATTTCCTGCATGAGGCTGAAATATTAGCTTTTGTTTTTCAGGCATATTGACTTTGCAGAGAAGGTCTTTACTCACTCAGGTCTCAGATTTACAGTTCTCTCACAGCAGTAGTTAATCGTGTGTAGTAGAAACCTCCATTCACATCATTTGACATAGATTATGGTTTTATGAGATCATGACCCGCTGAGTTTTATGTCCATCTGTCTTGAAATTATATTGTTGACGAGTTTGTGTGTGTGTGTGTGTGTGTGTGTGTGTGTGTGTGTGTGTGTGTGTGTGTGTGTGTGTGTGTGTGTGTGTGTGTGTGTGTGTGTGTGTGTGTGTGTGTGTGTGTGTGTGTGTTTGTTTTATAAGACAATGTCCAGGATAGCACATTTATTTGAAAAAGGGTTCCCAATAAGTCCTTATTTTATTTCAATTTAGCGTTATTTGATCTATGAGTTGAAACAAACCACTCAACCGCACGTTTCCGAGATGGTGTCAAAACAAATATTTTCTGCAATTAAGGTACTTGCTGTCATATTATACTTTGAAGAGCAAGAAGGCAGTACCCCGTAATTTGAATAATATGTTTTTTACAGTGTTTCTGCACTCAACTTTGCGGTTTAGACAAAACATCTTGCACAAATAACGTGAAGCTACATAAACCACAGCCCAACCACAGTAATCCAGTGTCAGACTCTTTGGCAGTTTTAGCATTTGAGATGTTAATGGTGCCGAGTTCATCTTCATAAGTTATGAGCTCCTTGACATTTAAATTTTGTTCCCAACTTGACTTCAAAATATTATCAGTAGAGAAAATATTCAGTGTGAAGGATTGTCGCCAGGTCAGCTCTTTGGAGAAATGAAAGCTTAATCCAAGTTGCCTCATTTATTTCTTATCTAAGCCTCTTCCCATCATCTATTGGACTGAATTATTCATATTTTACATTCTCACCATATTTTCTGTTTACCACATTTTGAAAAACTGTCTTTTTTCTTCTTTTTCTGACACTATTTTGCTTGAAATATTTGTTGTTCCAAGAGCCAACATATTAATTTTACAATACCCTAACTGACGGAGATTAGTTATAGCGGCATGTGACCTAAATGGAGATTGCGATCACTGCTGTGGTTGTAGATCCTTTACTGTAATTCAAACACACCATAAAAGTACATTGTGTATCTAGCAGCGTTATTAGTGTAAACAGATATAATCTAAAGTGTGCAGACAGTAGCTCCCTTTCTGTCTGGAGCTTTGAATTCAGTGTTCAGCCGAAGCTCTTGTTAATGTGTGAACTCAATGTCAGCTGTGGTTTTGTCTGGATTCCAGCTGACTCTTGTTAGATCTGCTTTAGGTCATTCAGCTATGCTTGTTTTAAGGATTCTTCACGATTAAGGCTTCAGTCGGGCTCAGTTGATGCAGCCTTACTCATGTGGTGCAAACATTTTTGTAGATGTTTGTCATGTTTAGCGAGGCCTTTTATACTTGGTTACAAATAAAATCCCATGTTTCTGTCTTTACCAAGGCATCCTTGTAGTTAGTTAGAGTGACCAAACTCAGATTTTTTAGTGGACATGACCAAGTTATGAAAGCACGCACCAACTGTGAAAAAAACACATTCGCTGCTGGTGTTTAGATGGTTAACTCCGTGAAGTACAGAAAGGAAGATTTCCATTGGCTGGGTTGCACGCTGTAGTGAGAGCTCTAGTGTTTCATTGAGTCAGAGGGCCATCCCTCTGAGCACAGCTCCAGCCCCTTCATCTGGTTCTATTTAAGGCCTCTTGTGCCGACTCTTATGATTGGCGTTCACAACCCCCTACTCTTCCTCCAGCTCCAGCCCCAACTGAAGAGAAGGAGGCTTTTAAGCAGATGGTTTATTTTCCAGGGGAAACCATTTCTTTCTCCCACTCTACTGTCCTGTCCTCAGCTGGCTTTAGCTCACTTTTCTATCACTTCTAAAGCTACTTCTTCTTCCTCACTGCTGCTCCTCTTTCCGCTGTGTTAATATGCTTACCGGTATCTACTGACCAGGGCCCAGCTTTGTTGGACAACCAGGATGAGGCCATTTCAGTAACACAGAATGGATTTTCTGCACTTGACTGCTTGATCCTTCACTTTTTGGAGGAAGATACTTTTCCTAGACTTTCAGCATCTCCATTGCCCTCGTTGTTGGGCTGGAGGGGGATGCAGCTCTATGGCTAGACTCTCAGGAAGATGCACTGAGCCCTGTGAATATTGTGATTGGCTGAGCTCTACAGACAAAGTGGCCTATGGCACAACGAGTGCCCAGCAGTCGTTCTCGTGGACCTATGGCTGGCAGCTGGCTGACAGCATGTTTTTTCCCATCAACCCCAGGTCTGGATGCTTCGGATCCCATGCTCCTGGATCAATATGTGGTGGTGGCCAGTTACGAGAAACAAGAGCCCGCAGAAATCAGCCTCCAAGCGGGCGAGGTGGTCGACGTCATTGAGAAGAGCGAGAGTGGTGAGTAATCAAAACAAAACAAAAGAAAGACATGTTGAGCAGTAAAAGCAGATGCATGTTGCGTGCATGTCAGACACAAACAAATTATTTCACGGTTGAGTCCATATAATTCATCGAACATGCTGCCCCTTTCCCCTAACTGTACCCTCTCACCTCCTTTGTCCTCAGCTAGCTGTTACTTAGCCCCATCTGGAGGCTCACTTTGGCCTCCAGTCAGCCCTGTTTTTTCCCCACTGTTGGTTTAGGCCGGGAGCCAGAATGTTGCCTCTAGCAAGAGGAATGTCTTCTAGACTCATATTAATTATTGCACCTCACTTAAATGAAAAGCTAGCAAGACATGCTGGATTTACAAATGCCAGCTGCAGAGAATCCTTAGTCAGCTCTTTAACCTCTGGAAAGAGCTTGCAAACAGGACCAACATCATGTTTTAGGATCTGTGACTCAGTTTGACAATATTTAATATTCAGAGTCAGTAGCATAATGATGTAAAGCACAACTTCATGATATTTTTGAAACAATCTGTAATGCCTCCCGGAACCTTAATTATTGTTTCAGCAAATATTGCATGTTATGTTCTGTTAATGTAACGAGTATCAAATAATGTGTCTTGGATAAATATGCTAAAACTAGCAACTATTACTGACACCCAGATCTGAACACATGCCTTTGATAACTTTTATTTTGAAGGGTATTTGCCATATGATACACAGGAGTGACCAGAGAGGTATAGGGCTAGTAACAGGGTCTGACGTTCGGCTTTAATGGTGTGCTGAGACAGTAAAACAGTAATGGGACTCATGTGTTCTTCAGCGGGCGGATGGGGACGGAGGAAACGGGGACCAGGAAGGCAGTTGGACTTGGGTTTCATGATGGGTGTGAGTGAAACGCCATGCCACACTGGCCTTAAGGAAGAGGGTCTGTAGAGTGCTTTGAAGTGTCACGTGTCCTGCCTTCGGGTTCATGTATTTATTTTCACTCCCTGCTCCAGTAGGATTTCAACCCAATGGGGAGCCCCAGTGAGGCAAATATTCCGACACCTTGAAGTCTTTTTATCGGGGGGGCCTTATATGAGAGCTTTCCTCCATGAAGTTGAACTGCATGGTCCTGTGCTTTTAAGTAGAGGCCCCTTCACTTTTGTATTTCAGCTGACCACTGTGCAAAGTTACAGTGGTTGATGTGTGTGTTGATGTTCCATGCAGAATGTGAAACTCATGCACTTCAATGGTCTCATTGCAGATTTATGATTACGAGGCTTCCGTGTTATTGCCGTAGCTAGTGTTATTGCTTTATTTCATCCTCTTCCCTGATGCAGAGGGTATATCATGTTGCCGCTCTCACTCCTTCATTCATCTCTGGTTTGGCAAAACAGTAGACTCCAGGCAACTTAAAACACATCCTAAAGCTATTTGACAGTTTTATTATACACTGACTGACACTTTCACAGAGATCTGGAGTAAATACAGCCCCACAACTCCTACATCTTGCTATGGAGACTGTTTCCAGCAGCACAGCTAGCATTTAACTGAAATCTCAACACCTCCTGCATTAGAAGTCTGCTAAATCTGCTCTATTTGCATGGGTGACATCACTCCATATCCCTTTGCCAATACTAACAATACCAGCTGTGTGCTAAGAAGATTTCTGAGTGCATTGAATTCAGCATCCATTACCTTGCAGGATAAGTACAAAACCCTTGGATTGTTTCTGACAGACTGATATGTGCATTACAGAGCTAAGCAGCGAATATGCTGCATTAGAGGCACTGAGCGGTGTCCATTACGCTTGTAATGATAAAAGGTTTGTATGGATTTTTACTGAGCCTTCAGCTATAGTTACATAATTGTCTTTAAAGCCAATCACATTTTAACTAGCTTGGGTTCCCCCTGCAGAGTCTTTGGATCCGGTGAGTAGAAAATATATGTAAGCTGTCATCTAGCCAAGTCATTTTGTATCAGCATTGTGTGTCTGGCTGGTTTTGGACAAGGTTTTTTACACAAAGGTGTGATAGTATGAGAGTGTAACAGTGACAGGTCTGCTGTAGAAATGGAAAACTACAGCTCTGTATTATTTTAACAGTTCACCCCAGTCCTTCTACAGAAGTCCTGCTGTTAAAGCTACTGTACCATAGACTTTGGCTGTGACTCTCTGCCCAGTGCAGTTATCAACTTTTCCTTACCTCGGATTAGATAATATATGCTTTTGACAGAGCAGTGAATCTAGGTCAGACCTATAAGAGAGCTCAGCTTTCTCCACTTTTCCAGCCTGCTGTTCAGAGCCAAGGCAGTATTTTCCATTGCAGTGGCCTTGACGGTATACAGTTTGTGTCTTGGCCTTTGTTTCAGTTGGTACAGTACTTTGTATTGTTTTCTGTTGGGTTTGAACTAGTTGCAGTATAGAGTAGATCAACAGGGTAGACAAATGCTTGATGTTCTGTTGTAGCATTCCGTTTTTCAGGAATAAAACTTCAATAAATAATGCATGTCATAATCTCAGGGAGTGAAATGTTGAAGAAGTTACAATTTAATAATGTCAAAAAAACTTTATTCCTTTACTGCAGCTATTTTATTTGTCAATTTTATGAGAGTTTGCCAGGGGGAGATGCTGGCTCCGGAGGAGAGAGTAGTGCAACGAGAAACTCAGGGAGAAAATGGAAAAAGCCATTTCCTGCCAAAGTTAGTGGTTCAGAGAGGTTGGTTCATTATAATGGCTTAATGGATCCTCCAGGATGCCTCCTCAGTTTACACTATATTGGAGAGATGTTAACCAAAGCTAAGCTAGCAGCCGTGTTGGTCAGTTCAAATGCTCTGCATTCAGTGGTTTAAACTTTGACCCTTCATGGAGTAGTATGAAAGAAAGGAAAATAATTTGCAGTCACTTCTGGAAATATTGTACTTATTGCAGCTGGTTTGCCTTCACCTCAAGGGCAGCGTTAGGCAAGTTGTGCCCAGTGCTGTGTAGAAAATCTCCCTCTGTGGACCAGTCAGGCTTTAACTTGTCTCCATTCCAAGTCTACATCAGCCTCGCTGAATTACACTGTGCCAAACAAACTCCAGGAATGCCTGTCTGTTTTGGAGAGGCCAGCTCATATCCGTCAGTGCCTCAGGCTCCCCCAAGACCCCCTGGCACCACCCATGTACAGTTTGTATTATATCTCTACTGCTCCACCCAGTTTACTTAAGAGGGTTGAGTGGGTGAAATTTCAGGAAGAGCCTGAAGGGTCACAGTAATCTTATCTGTATAAAATTGCCCTTTTTGTCCTCACAAACACTAACAATTTTATTTTTGATAAATGGGAGCCATAGAGTAGCTGGAAGGTAACAGCGGTATCATGCAGGTGATGATTGACTTTCTGGTTTGAAAGCCCAAAGAGCCTGCTGGAGTTAAATCCTGGCAGATTAAGCAGGCATGTCCCTCAGCGTGGCATGATGGATGTGCAGGATGTCTTCTCTACCTTCACATGGAAAACTAATGTATCAATACAATAATGTCTCAGCTCTCCGTCTTTAGGCTAAAAGCAAGATGATCTCAAGGCAGAGCTCAGCTGGAGCTCCATGTTCAGAGAGGCGGTTTCTTTTTGAGTTTACTCCCAAGAGCACAGAATTACTTTTTAAAAGGATTATTCCTGTAAAATCTAAAGTTATCTAATCAATTTTAAAAGGCAGTTTATGCGTCATGGCAAAAAAACCATCCAGATAACTACTAGATTATTAATTCAATTATTTTAGTTATTTTTATTGTTTTTAGCCACGCTAGCAGCTAGCTGAACGTACTGCTGTGTCTAAGTGCAGCCTCACAGAGCCGCTAGCAAAGCTGTAGACTTTTGTCTGAGCTATAGACAGAAACAAACAGGG
The DNA here is from genome assembly GCF_027596085.1 of Anoplopoma fimbria. Lineage (NCBI taxonomy): Eukaryota > Metazoa > Chordata > Actinopteri > Perciformes > Anoplopomatidae > Anoplopoma > Anoplopoma fimbria. Next base: position 11,062,157 of record NC_072454.1, on the reverse strand, counting down.
AAAACATAACCTTGGTAAAGGTAATAAACTGGGTATATCCTTGAAGTCGTAAGTCTACAGTATTTATTGCTTCATCTGTGACATGCACCTATTACAATTTACTGGAATGACCAGCTGACTGTCTTCTGTTCAGGTTCTAGCATCAATGGTTCCTGCAAGCGTGACAGCCGCATATATCAATGACAGCTGCATGTTTGAAATTGAAATAAATTGCATGTATTTTTCCGTCAATTCCACATTTTCTGTCTCTGATACGCAGGAGGATTATAGGCAAGGTTAGCGTTGAGATTCTAGTGCTACTTGTGCTCAAACCATCAGTTTCCCAGTTTGGTATGTGCAGTTCCAGCAAGAACATGTTTCCCTGTATAAAAGGGGAAAAATCCTATAATTCTTGTCAGCGAACCACCAAAGACATGATACAGACAACTTTGCCAAGTGTTAAATCCTTTTTAAGCAGAATTTGCAGCAGCAGATGGAAGAAACATTATCCACTCATAGTAATCCCCACCTACCACATTCTTTCAGCTTACCATAGGAAGCACTAATGACCGTCTCAAGAAATCAACCTTATCCAGTATTTTTAGATATGGAAACTCAAACGGGAGGTTTGTAACTGTATTTTGAACATAGGACTTCTGCTACTTTATCTTCTTGCATCTTGTCAGAGAGCAAAACAGGCAGAGGAAATGAAGAACAGAAGCGATAACAGTATTTAAGAGCACAAATAGTGGTAATAATAGTGTACAGAAATCAGTCTGTGGTGCCAAAAGGGTGCCTCTGTCTCGCACTCAAGAATTGACCATTGAGTTAAACCAGCATTTTAAGGGGTGGTCTGTCAGACACTCAAGGACTGCTGTGTCTCCAAATCAGTGGAGCCTACAGAGCACACAGGCTGGGGGCTATAGCTTAGTTCAGACCATGAGGGGATCCTTTCAGAGGCTGGGAGGGAGAGGAGGTTGTTCCTTAGGTCAACATCAGCTCTTGAAAGTCGTGTTGTGCCGTTTTGGCCTCCCCCGCCTCGCACCACAGCCACCCAGGTAATTGAAACCCAGTGTTTTATGAAAACTGGAAATGTGTGTATGTTGGGCTGAATACCTTCCCCCTTGTGCTTTGATACTGAATCCACTGTTAATGAACACAGAAGCTGGAAATGAATGGGGTTTTCTCCTGCTCTACTCAACAGTGGTGTCAGATATCTGCAGGACTGCTGAGCCACTGCATTCCTCATCCTTTCAGGTCGTGGAAAATACAGCCTTCTTGTGCTGCTGAATCTGTGGTTCTCATGTTAATGCTAGATGTGTATATATCCTTTGTGAATATTACAGAGTATCAGAGTTTCTCCCCAAAAATTCTAAGCACAGTTTGAGGTCTATTTGTCTCGATAATTTGTTTGTAGGGATGAGTAGGACATTGAGGAGCATTGCAATGTCTCACTGTGTTATGTATGCTGTTTCTTAGATGATTGATTGTATACGTAGATTGTGGTTTTGTTTTATAGGTCATCCAGTCACCTTTGGGAAAAAACCCAAATGTGATAAATCTAGTTTCTTGTTGCAACTGAGAGTCTGTTGTTGATTACAGTAAAAATGAAGCTGTGGTCTTAAAGCTGATAGAGTTTCCAGATGGCTGATACTGTGTGAGAGATTCTTAGAGCTCAGAAATTCTGCTCTCTCTCTCAAAATATGTCTTGGTACTGTATCTGCACTTGCAGGGGTAGAATATAAGTTAAAGTTAAGTGAGACTATGAGGACAACTTTTATCTTACATAACCAACATTGGAATGTTTTCATTATATACGCTATTGGTTCTTGAATTGCTATAAAGACAACAGCAATAAAGACAAAAATGTAGCTAAAGTCATGGGAGCTACCGGCTGCAGCATCTACTTGCTCCGCTGTTGCCATTACGAAGCTACGGCCAGCTGTTGGTTAGCTTAGCTTAGCACAAAGACTGTAAACAGTAGGAAACAGCTAGCCTGGCTCTGTCCAACGAAAACAAGATACATCTATCACCACCTCTAAAGCTCACAAATTAAAATGTTCTTAGTTTAATCTGCAACACCAGTGTGTAAATAAAATTTTATATTTTAAGGGTTTATGTGCCGGGCTTTTTCTTGGCTATGACCAGTTGCTAGGCTACCATCGGAGAGTCCAGGCGGTTACAAGATATAACATGAGCTTCAGATGTGCCGGTGCTGACAAAAGTATTTTCCCCAAAATGTGACATTTTTGCTTCAAATCTGGATCTGTTAGTGACATGCTGTCTAAATTATGCTAACATCATACTTTTCTTTTTTTTATTACAGAAATATGGGAATCAAGCAGGCAGTTAACTTAATACGACCAGAGTTTTGCAGCTCACAGCAGGCTACTGAGGCATAAACTGAATTACATACCTCCATTTTTTCATGGTGTCATTATTCAACAGTGGTGTCAAAACAAACTGTTTGCTTTCTTCCTTTCGGAGGCTTTGACATTTAAGTTTGATGTCTGTGGTCATGATCCTCGAGGTAATGGTGTTATAGACCCCACCAGAGGGTTTTGGGTTTAGCTATTGTCTTATGCAACCAATGATCCCAGAACCTTGGGGGTTACAAAACTAAACTCTGCTCAAACGTTTCCGGAAAAGCTTTTTGATTTACTCAGGATGTTGACTAAGTAGCTATAATCTTAATATTGATTCATGTTTTGCAAAGTGTACTGCCAGTCAGCATTTGGCTGTGTTCTTTTTTTCCTTTGTGGCTAAACTCTGCAGCAGCTTTCCAAGATTTTAAACTTTTCCTAATGTGGATAGCGAAGCAGGCAGACATGGAGAAAAGCAGGTTGTGATACAGACTGATAGACGGATACAGATACAGGTCTAGCTTTTTAATGTATGTCTCTTTGCACTCGTCCAAACACACACCCACACACATATTTCCAGACATAAGGTATTCTTCCTTCAACTTCCCACATCTGTACAGATAATCTTACTTAATTCATTCACTCCACAGGATCTTTACTTTTAACTTTTTAACTCTGAAAAAGTTAAATCCATGTTTTGGCAACAAAAGACCTAAAAAACAGCTGTTCTTTTTTAATGACCTCAGTTTAAGGTTTATGTCATCGCGAAGAATGTACAAATGATTACCATGTAAAATATAAATGGGTTTCATTTGAAATCTGGAGCTCTAAACGTAATCTATAGATTAAATGTGATCATGGTTTCAAAGTTATCATTTTGTTTTGCCGCTATACATCGATTTATGAAGCTGGTTCTGTGCAGGATTCAGTTGCAGGCACTCTGTGAATGAATGCATGCGATGAAATACATGAAGCAGGTTTCTCTTTTAGAAGTATTTTTTTTCTACATTTCATATAATTGCAACCTGCCTGATATAAACCTACAATGGCCAGGAAATCGGTACTTGCGTAATGTGTGTGTGTGTGTGTTTTTATTGCTTCTTTTGAGGTTCAGTGAACTCAGCCTAAGCACCTGCCATATGGGGGGATGGCTGAAAGACACAGCCAAAGCAGCTATAGCCATCAATAACAGTATATATTTACTTACGCCTTTTTAAAGTGGCAGTGTGTCCTTGCTGAGTATGTATTTTCAGACTTACAGCGAAGTGCTCTCAATTAAAGTACATTCCTACAACTAATTCTTCTATTTGCTTACATTTCTACAAGTGTCGGTTTGCTGAGGTGAGAATGACATTTCTCCGAAGCAGGCACGTTAGTGTGAAAATGACAAATTGCAACTGTAAGGTTTTTTCTTTATTGAGCTGACGCAGGTCTTTTTACGCCTGCCAAGCTGACCTTTCTAATAATGCACAGTTTAATTCAATGTGCCATTAATGTAGTTGATGTTGCCCTTTGCTGGTCATTAAAACACGACTCATCAGATTTATTTAAAATGTTTAACTGACACAATGAGATGTATAGTAAGTAAAAAGATGGTATAATTAACTAATTTATCAGTGTAATTAATGCTAAACAATACTTAAACCTTTTTTTTTCAGCTCCACTGTGGAAAAAAAGTGTATTTTCAGTCCTGAATATTGTAGACACCATTTTGTTTTTGTCTGATTTATTGGCATGAGGTTTTGTTCAAGCCCTAGCTTTGGTGCAAAGCCTGAGCACATTACATGTCTTGTTGCGTACCTGAGCCGTAGCCAGCATGTTGCTCAGAGCCAGGCACTAACAGCATCCTCCTCTCTGGACGCACCCTAACTCTGTGCAACACTGTTGTTTAGCTGAGCACTTCATCAATTAAATAACTCATTCGTCATATGAATCACAGAGATCGCATGTGTAGTTACCAAAAGGCCTGGAATGATTTTCTTAGTTATTTCCTCTGCTGAGAACGTCATTTGATCTGTCAGCGGGATATCTCCAATGCTTTCTCGTTTCCAGACCCATTTGGTGAACAAATTCTGTTTTGTTAGTCATCAGAATTTGAGATTGCCAACATTTCAAATGTATTAGTTTTTGTTCTTTTAAAACCATACAGTGTGAAACTGCCTGACAAAGGAACCTGATACCAAATCCTAAAAGCAATCTTGCAGAAATAAATAAATTGTAGTGAAAGCCACAATGTCTTTGAATAAAACAGCAGGCTGAGGGATTGTTCAGTGTCGGTAGAGCTTTGTATCCCCACCCTGGTTTTGTTTTTGCTGAGAGATAAGATGCCATGATCCAGCAGGTGTGAAAGAAATTGTAACTGACTTATCAAATTCATTTCTCCACATAAAAGCAGATCCAACATAATTGAATGAAGCACTGTTTACTTTCCTGTCTACCTCATACACCAGTAATAACCTCTTCTTATCAAAGCAGCCTTTAATTGCAACCTACCTAATTGTGATTCATGACTGCGAAATGAAGGACATAATTACAACACGTTTCACTAAATGCAGATGAATCATTATATCCTAATACAGGCGTCTACACTCTTATTGCTGTTATTTCCATATTAGCAGCTCATCCTTAACCATATCATTAATTAAGTAATACGTCCTCTTTCTGTTCCTGTGTATCATCCTACATTCTGCTTCTTTTTGTGTGCGACTCAATTACCTCAATACTAACCAATTCTGTAGGAAAATGTACACTGGACGTCTGGACCAGCTGTGAAAGTGTGATGGAACACCCCTATCCTCTTTATGGGTTGTCCAGACAGCTGTCAGCCATATTATATTCCCGTAACCACAACAAATAGCATATGTGCGGCATACCCCGCAGGACAGTTTTTGTGCCAACTTTGTCACCCGTATATGTTGGGTGACTTTTTTTGGAACTGATTTAGCACAAGTTAAAATGTTCTGATTAGTGTACAGATGTACTTTACATTTGCCACAAGGTCCTATAAAGCACACCTTCTCTAACACAATGGAACGCTTTACACCACTCACTTTATTGGGATCAGATTTTTGAAGTGTACTATGTGTGTACACCTTTCCAGCTTAGGCATTTGTCATAAAGAAGTTGTCAGAGAAATGCCGTCATACTCAGAGGATCCAAGTCAAATTAGCTGCGACATTGCAAATGGTTATTTTGGCTAGAAACAGCATTTTCAGAAATTACCTTCCCACTGAAATCATGACTGATCCTGATGAAACACAGGTTGACCAAAACCTTGTCACGACTTGAGCTACAGCCAGGCGGTGTTCCCTCCGATGTTTTTGGCTTTCATCATAGTTATACATTCTGTCAAATCAGGGCTCAATGACTAAAACAAAGATACAAGTGATACAAGTGATTTGATAGGAGATGTTATCCGGTGTGTCATCTGTGTTCATTTTCATCTTTCTTTTGTGGAGAATTATTATTTTACTCAGCTGTTAAAAACATCATCAAATCATTTCAATTTTACGGATTGTATGACGTACAATGGATCGTATGACATACAGTGCACACTGTGCACCTCTCCCCATTGGTACACTCTACATAGTCCTGGTGATTTCAGCCTGTGTATGTTTCCACAGGTTGGTGGTTTGTCAGCACTGCAGAGGAGCAGGGTTGGGTCCCTGCCACCTATCTCAACTCCCACAGTGGCACACGGGATGACTTGGAGCTGGGCGCCTCTAAAGCTGGGGAAGGTAAGTCACTGCAAAGTCTCCTGCCACTTCCTGACCACACACATACAAACAGAACCTCACACACTCCGTTATAAACCCAGACACACACCAACCTCTGCCCTCAATCCTCCTTTCATCTGTGACAAAATGGAGCAAGTTTTCTACTACTTCACCACTGCCGGCCTACGCTGGCGGCTGACGCCGGACTGGTGTGAACACCTCTCTCTGTGTGCCTGCCATCATAAGCACGCTTGAACAGAGTGTAGATTCAGGCCTTGGTAAACAGCAAGGAAGAGTTCCAGGAGAGACTAGACCCACAACCACTGAAGTGATGGACTGTACAGAATGGATTCAGTGCAATATTAAGCGATATGACATCCATGGAGTGAGTTCATGAAAGAAGCATGTGTTTCTATCAGCAGTAAGGAAAAATACACAAGAATATTTCACAACTCATGCATTTTAAATTATGGTTAATGTAATTTAAAACAAGTTCAAGACATGAGTTATGCTATTTCATGCAGTCTCTGCTTATCATTGTGGATTGCAGATAAGTTACAGTACAGTAAACAAGTGTTGATGTTACGTTTTGTGAGTTTGGTTTGCTAGAATATAATGCACACGTGAGGATGGCGTCCAAATGTGAAATCATCTTGATAGCCCTGTCAGATATGGTTTTCAAGCAATTGTTTCATTCTTCAAGTCTTTTCATTATTAGTAGACACAATTTGTTTATCTCAGAGACTTTGATAGTCCTGACAGTTAGTGCAGCAACTGCAGCTTGTTTGTAAAGATGTATGCAGCCTTATGTTAGAGAAAACCTAACAAACTGGAGGCAGGGAAATAATTAAGTTGCAACATCAAGATTTTCCAGCACTCTGGCCAAAACATATTTTTCCATACAATTGCTGTACTCTGTAACAATGGGACCCAGGATACCCTTAGTGGTGTATATCTTATGACTCAAGTATGGAGGGAGAGAGAGAATACATGAGGCTAAACTGTTACTATTTCACAATATGTTTAAATGTCCTTTTCCCCCCCATTTCGAATACAGATTTATCAACAAAAGATTTCAACATGTATGCATACCACAAATGTATGACCACACACAGACACAAATGCAAACGTCTACACCCAACACTCCTATCTGCCTGTCAGAGATAGCTGGAATTTGCTGCCAGGGGGTTTTGGAAAAGGACAATCTGTCAGTGTAATTAGTGTTTATGTGTCTACTCAGTCATGGGAATGGCATGAAACTCATAAAGCATCTCTTTGTCAGTCCTGTGGTCTTCAGCAGTCTGTGCCAACGCAGTGTCATAGAAAAAAAGTTTCTAAAAGCTGAAAAACTGCTATTGGAATTCTTAATGGTTCTTTCGCAAAGCTAAAAACTAGACATGTTGAAAGCTCAGACAGCATCTCATGAGAGTTTGTGCACTGATGGAAGTGAATCCTCCTCCTTGTTTTGGACAAGTTTTACTCAAAAATAAACATATTGCCGAAAGGAATAGTTAGACATTCTTGAAAACATACTTTTTTTGCTTCCCGGTGGAGAGTTAAATGAAAGGATTGATACCACTCTGTCTGTGTGGTATATATAAAACTAATTCAAGCAGCCGGGTAGCTTAGCCTACCATAAAGAATGGACAGGCGGAAAACAGCTAGCCTACTGTAGCTCTATCCAACAGTTATCAAATCCACCTACCATCCCCTTTAAAGCTCACAACTTAACATGTTTTATGTAAATAGTTTGACTGGGACTATTGAATTCCCGGAGTGTCTGCTTGTTGCCTGGTAACTGCTCAGAGGCAATAAATGGTGTGGTACATAGCCCCTATCAAATGGTAAATTGGGATTTTTACATGCCTTTTTTTTGTATGAATGAAACAAACGAGATATAACGTATTTATTTGAGTGTCAATTTTATATCCGTCAGAAAGCGTATATTTCCCAAAAGCTGTTCCTTTAAATTTTACTTTTTTGTCACTGGTTTTATCAAATTAACAGCTGCCTAGAATTAAACAATTTTAATTCTCTGTGGTTCTGTCTCAGATTTACATCATTAAGAGAATTTAAAGGTGCTAAATTCTAAATTCAGAGCACTAACATGCATGTGCGGTTGGACCGGCTACATAAACAAAGCAGGGAGGGAGCGTGACGTCATTCTCTACTATATAGTTGTTTGCTGCTATACCTATGCTCTTAGTTGTGAATTTAGCACTTTTAAGTGATAAAAAGTATTTTCTATTTCCTATATAATATAATTAACAGGAGCTGCATCTTCTATCATTTTGGCATATGACACAAAATCTTGCAGTTGGCAGAAATCATTCTCATCTTCACTGTATAGGGAAACTTTTAAACCTTCTGAGGCACACAGCTCCAAGCAGCTGCTCTATTAATTGGTTGACATTCTTGTAGCCGCAATGTGTGTCCCAGATGCACTAACACAACAGGACGGGAGAACCATGCTAACAACATCCTAATTACAATCCACAGAGAATATGTCTTGGGTTTAACACTTCCTCTGTAACATCCATCCATCCACTCCAACTGTCCACCATGTTTTGCTTTGTGCTTTGTTGTTTTTATGTCCTCCATGTAGCTAACAATGGGGCTCCTCTGGTTGGCTCCATGTCATTTGTGTGTTTGTGTAACATTTGTGCTCACTCTTCATGTCTCCTCGTGTTTGTTTGTCATCATCTGGTCACCACATGTGTCTGTCAGTTACTAAGCGGCATAAGGCTCATCTGAAGAGGCTGGACCGGAGATGGACGTTGGGGGGTGTCATCAGCCGGCAGCAGAGCCGAGGTGATTTAAGACAGACGCTGCATGACCTCCCTCGCTACCTTTGTTCTTGTCTTACTTATTGTCTCTTTTCAAATGGTCCATCTCCTCCCTCTCCTCATGCACATATTTGTTCAGTCTTTCCCTCTGTGTCGTCTTCCAGCAAATGCATTTATCATGAGCCACAATCCACCACTAACTAACCACTAACTGACTTTAATATGAAATGAGCTTGGAAGCCTAAGGTGAACTCATCATCTTTATATACACCAATTATTGATGCTAAACTCAAATGTTGTTACAAAATTGCTCCCTGTAAGCATTTTTGTTATAATTAAACCCTGTGTGCCAAAACCAATCTTCTCAGAGTCACAGAAAAAAAAAAAAACTACCCACTTATCTGAAAGTAGTTGCGTAATAGACTTTGGAATGCCTTATGCTGCATTTTAGAGTCATATTTTGATTTTTTATGAGCAAATGAAGTGTACATGTAGTTTTTTATATAAATGCATGTTCTAAAAAAGTTGCAGTAGAAACAGATATTTACCGTGCTGTGGTGCAAATAGCAACCAATATTGACAGATAAACAAAGACCCGTATTAATCTCTCTCTTAAGACATTGTCAACCACAAACTTGCACATGTTCTTCTTGTCATGGTCAAGGGGGCTTTTTTTTCACTGGAGATACATGTGGATTTTTGACAGTGGGAGTGAGGATAAGCTATTGAGTTCAACCCAAAGTTAACGCTTAGAAGTGGATGCTACTCTCTGGAGTGGAGAGAGAGAGTTGTTTACACCCTAGGACTGAAATCCTGCTTTGTCTTTGAAAAAAAAGAGATATTTTGCTGACTCCACTAGAATCGTTTATAACACTGATGCAGGCGATGCATGTTGTGGTTAACATAACATCTGATTCAGAGTTTCCCTCCAGTGCACTGCTGGATATTGTTTGAAGGAGGTTGCTGAGAGGAAAATGTTTCACCAGCCCCAACACAAAGAGGCCGGAAGAACCAGGCAAAAGGAAAATAAAGCATACAGAAATATCTCTACCCGTGGTGCCTACTCTGGTTTTTGCAAGTAAAGGGATTTACAATCCCACACACATTCAGCTCCTACACAACTAAGGAAATGGGTGGAGAAAAGGAAAATGGAATAATTTGTCACCAAAATGTTGCTTCCTGTTTACCAACTGGGAGGACAGCATTAAGAGTGCTTTTTTACATGCCCTTCTTTCTTTTGAAAACACCTCTTCTCCCAGTGCTGTCTGTATTTACACAGGAATTGCTATAATGACAGGAAATTATGTCTTTGCTCTGCCCCTTGGCCTCATGGGAATGTATAAATCAGCATGAAGCCTCTGCTCTCTATTATGTGCTGAGCTTTGAGATGCTTGCCATCATATTGCCAAGGACAGAGCTAGTACGCTAGCTGGCTCCATGAGCTGTAGTTCCCCTTGGTCAATACCCTTAAACGAATACCAGCTAGTGATGTTAAGATGGTCGGTACTATGACACACTAAATTTGATGACATTTTGAAGCATATGCAATAGTGCTAGTTCGTTTTTATGGATATTTTTTGACCGGTGATGGTAGAGAGATTACAGGAAATGAGGGGGGAGATGAGGTGGATGTTGCAGCTCATGGTCCGCAACACATTATGATTGTTGAATTATGAAAATGATTTAGGTGTTAAGACTGTTTTGACCACATTTGATTTGTTTGCTATGCAACATACATATAACAAAACAATCTTCAGAGAAATACATACTGCTACGATGGCAAGTCTTTTTTTCGACTTACAATAATCATTTATGTTCTGTAGTTATTCGCTACATTATGAAGTTGTATGTTTCATATAAAATTGTAGACAAATCTCATGTGCCAAAGAACATTTAAACACAAACAGCACATGTACTTGCACATCTGGCAGCTGAACCAACTGCCAGAAAGCAGAACAGTTCCAGTCTGTAATAAAGAAAAAGATACACCCCTCCTCCAGTATCACATTGCAAAGTTGGAGCCAATGAATCACAAGATAATCTATTTTATATTTGTTAACCCTTATCTCTCATTACTGCAGTATAATCATAAAATACATAAAGTCTATAGAGAGGATTTATAGAATATACACTTTCTATTCTGTTTTCACAGCTCTTAAAATCTTAGCTTTGTTGTAATTTTCCACTCTTGCTTTTGCAGAAGAGAAGTACGTAACAGTGCAGCCCTACACCAGTCAGGGCAAGGATGAAATTGCCTTTGAGAAAGGAGTAATTGTGGATGTGATTCAGAAGAACCTGGAAGGCTGGTGGTTTATCAGGTAAGCCTCTGCTCACTGACATTTTTTTACATCTATCATTGCAAAAAGCTGATTTTCTCTTCTAACTTTCTTTACAGGTACCAAGATAAAGAAGGCTGGGCTCCAGCCTCTTACTTGAAGAAGATGAAGGATGATCTCTCTCCCCGCAAGAAGACTGTGACGGGACCTGTGGAGATCATTGGAAACATCATGGAGATCAGTAACCTACTTAACAAGAAAGCATTGAGTGAGAAAGATGTGCAGATTGAAGGAGTCCCAGAGAGCCCCCAAGTGGCCAAGAAGGAGATCAGCCTGCCAATCCCATGTGCTGACTCCAGCCCTGTTAGTAGTCCACAGGATGGAAAAAGTAAAGCAGAGCCTTCCTCACCGGCAGTAGCCCGCATCGCCCCTCATCGGGTGGAAATTGGTTAGTCATGTCACTGTGAATGTTTGAATTTCTGTCAGGTCTGTCCATAACAGTAGATTTCTAATTACTCAATTTTAAACTTTTTTTATGTAATTCTTTATCAATGAGTATTCTTAAATGCAACCTAACAATCTTTTTTTTCTTTCTTTTTTCTCTGTATTGTATCACAGGTTCCCCGGTTCTCAGGCAAAAACCTCCTCCTCGAAGAGATGCAACCCTGGTAAGAGCGTGATCTTTTAACCATCTATGAGTAATGGTCATACAGAGGATATTTAATATATGTGGCTTTTTAATTGTACAAACAATAAACAGTAAACATTGGTGGATAAGTTTCTAGATCCTTTACTCAGGTAAAAGTACCAATACATTGGTTTGAAAATATATCATTACAAGTAAAAGTTCTACAATCAGAATCCTACTAAATAAGAAGTGTTTTTAAAAAATTAACTTAAGTATCAAAGTTAAAAGTATGTATTTTGCTGTAAATTGGCTCCTGCTACATTCATACATTAAATTATTAGATTTTTACTTCATCAGTGTGTATCAAGGATTTTACTGCAGCATCAGGTCAAGATACTGCCGAAAAAGTCTGAAACTGTGGATGATGAATGTAGTGGAGTAAATACTATATGTTGCTCTCAAACGTAGTGCCGTAACCAATCATCATAGCATGAAATGGTAATAGTCAAATAAAGCACAAGTACATTAAAACTAGACTCAATTAGTATTACTTTAGTACCCTTGAGCTGCCTTCCATCACTGACAGTACGTCTAACATTGCCAATTCTTTTTGTGTTTAGGGATTTCAGTTGCCCTCCCCACCTGAGCCCCCTACAGTGGAAGCCGAGTATTATACCATTGCAGATTTCCAGTCCTGTATATCTGATGGTATCACTTTCAACGGAGGACAGAAAGCAGAGGTAAGCACTCTTTTTCAAGGTACACTTCAGTTACAAGATAATTTGTCTACCAACCATATCTCTTGCTATATACATTTTTTCATCCTAGCTCATTAACAACCCTGCCTTCTCCAAGAGAAATTTGAATAAAAAATGCCATCATATCAAGACTAAACTCTTTTGAAAATGTATTTTAGGTCATTGAGAAGAACTCCGGTGGTTGGTGGTATGTCCACATAGGAGAGAAGGAGGGCTGGGCTCCCTGCTCCTACATTGACAAACGCAAAAAACCCAACCTGAATCGTAGAACCAGCACTCTTTGCCGCCCAAAAATTCCACCTCCAGCTCCGCCTGTCAAAAAACAAGACTCAGGTGAGATTGCTCCTCCCAGCAGCCCCGGGTCTGAAGCTCCAGAGTCCCCTGTGTCTCCTGGGAGGCCGGTGTATGAAGAGCCAGAATATGATGTTCCTGCCATTGGTGATCTGGACATGGAGTCTGAGTTTGAGTTCCTGAGGGGAGAAGGTTCCTTGGTGGATGTAAAAAATGAGGACGCTTCCTCCGAGAAGGGATCCCACCTGTCCTCCAAGCCTTCTCCGGCTTCGTCGCTCCACAGTGCCTCCTTCAAGATGTGCGAATCATTTGAAGATGGCCATGAGGCAGAAGGGGAGGTGGAGGCAGAGACGGAGTGTATCTATGAGAATGAAAGCTTCCATCCCTTCAGGGAGACGCCAGAGCGGCAGTGCAGCAGGGACTCAAATTCATCCAAGACAAGTGTCTTGTCAGAAACTGGCAAGACCGCAAACCCAACATCAGGTGGGTGGAGACCTGCGGGTAACAAGCTCAGGGTGGACTTGAATGGGAGCCCATTTTCAACCAAAGCCGAGGAGGCATCCAGTCCTAAATCTGACTCCACTGAGTCCACTCCAGATCTGTCCAGAAGTAAGAAAGACCAAGGTGAAAGCAAGGCGTCCTGTTCCATCAAGTCCTCCTCTAAACCAAAGCCAGTGGTGAGGCCTAAACCACAACTAGCCAAGGCATCCAGTGCAGAGAAGATGGACATCAGCACCTTGAGAAGACAGCTGCGGCCAACAGGGCAGCTGAAGAACTGCATCAAAACTAAAGGCGAGGACTCTGAGACGGCTTCAGTCATCTCCTCAGAAGACTCCTTCTCTTCTCAGAGCACGTCAGATCTCTGCTCCATCTATTCTAAAGGCAGCCGAGGAGACTCTGACCTTGAAGGCAGCAGCCTGTATCGCACCACAGATCCCTACGAGAAAGTCCAAGAGTCTGAGATCAGCTTCCCTGCTGGAGTGGAGGTGGAAGTGCTGGAGAAGCAGGAGAGTGGCTGGTGGTATATCCGCTGGGGAGACACAGAAGGTTGGGCTCCGACTTACTTCCTGGAGCCCGCCAGGCAACAAGAAGACGTTGCAGGGTCTGAATCTGATGGCACCCCGACTAAACCTGGAAGCCTCAGCAAGTCCAACAGCCTGGAGAAGAATGAACAAAGGGTGCAGGCGCTGAACAACATCAACCAAAACCTAAAGAAGGTCACTCCGCCCATCCCCTCCAAGCCTCCAGGTGGCCTCTCCAAACCCATCGGCTTGTTCGGTTCACGAAAGCAGAATAGCGCCAAACAACAGCAAGTCGTGAGACCTCAGTCTGTCTTCATCTCAGCCCCGATCAGGGACGGTCCCAGTCCTGTTGGCTCTCTAAGGAGAAACGAGTCCCTCAACTCAACGGATCATCCTCGTGCCAGCCCCACAGTGCGCCGCAACGCCTCCTTCGGCACCGTGCCACGCAGCCTGCCGCCGAACAACATAGGACTACCCAACAGGAACAGATCTGGCACCGGTAGCTCTGAATCCCTCGGCCTTAGCTCTCAGAGGAATGTCCTGCCCATATCCACAGTGAAACCAAAGCCCCACATCATTCATAACAACCTCAAAGATGTGTACGTCTCTATAGCAGATTATCATGGCGACGAGGAGACCATGGGATTTCCTGAGGGGACGAGTCTGGAGGTCCTGGACAGAAACCCCAACGGATGGTGGTACTGCAAGATCCTGGACAATGGCAGACCAAGGAAAGGGTGGGTTCCCTCAAATTACCTCGAGAAAAAGCACTAGCACTCACGTGTGGAGCTGGCAGAACTCTAAACATGCGTGGAAAGACTACTTAAACAGATTTATTTTGTGAAAAAAAGGCTAACCCAAAGACATTAAGGTAAGGATTGAAATCCTACTCGGTACCTTTGCCAAAACGAGCAGCCAGATCAAATTGTGACTTTGAAATGAAGTGAGACATCTGGTAAAGTGAGTCTACATGAATCAGCGCCTGAGACGTCGCATTAGGTGCAATATATTGAGACTTAGTGACGCAGCCAAAGAGAACACCAGAGAGCGGAAGAATGCTTTCATGATATTCTTCAGATGTAACCTTTAACTTGAACTAAGATATAATTTTGTTTCCACGCCTTGAACCTTTCTCTGTAAGTTTATAATGTATTTTTTTTAAACCTTTTTAAGCATTTAAAGCTTACTGCATGTTTGAAATGCCTCATTATACCGACGATGCCTTGAGCTGTTGAAGTTAAACCTTTCTCTCCTCCTTTCCGTAAAGAAAATCTCAGTTGTTGCCAAAGCTGCTTTGTGTTAGTCTCACCTTGGTGCTGTCTGTTTGCATGTTTTTTTAATATCTCTTTATACTGTATGTCACCTTTATGTGATATATTTTATCCATTTAATTATGTAATATTGTCCTAACGAAACAATTTGTGAGCATTTCTGATTATCACACTATTTTCTTACATTTAAATATAAAAACAATCCCTTATGAGCCTAATTTTTTTTGCATTAGTTTCACAGACTAATTGTCCCAAATTTAAACTTAACGTCATTGAAAAAATGTATTTATTCATTACTTAAAAACTCATATTATTACTTATTTTCTTATTATTGTATGAAATGTACTGATAAAAACAAGTTCACAACTACTTAAACATTTCTAAGAACTGCTCTATTAATAATGATAACAGTTTGAATTTCTGCTGGGCAGTAAATTTGACATTACTCTTCAGCTGTAGCAGATGCTCACTTTTGTTTTATGTTAACTGTGTGACCAGTGATGATAACTGAAGTGCCAAAAGGATGATAAATAAATGCACTTTTGAACAATTATTAGTACTTTCTTTTTTTATACTATTTATCTCTTTTAGTTTATGTTTTCCCACACATCAGGTTTTGTCCTCTAGTACAGTGTTTCCCAACCTTTTCTGACATGTACTCCCACAGCCCTGTCATACGAACTCAAGTACCCCTTCATCAACACAACCCTCATGTCTAAAAATGGTCCTATGAATGGATCATAATCCGAATGTTATTTAACAATATTGATTATATAAAAAGGGACATTGTTACATTATCTTTTCATACCGTTGAATTAACAATGTTAGAATTGCCTTTGTAACACTAGTGGCAAAAGCTGGACATTTAATGTAGATATCACATTAAAAGCATACACACATTCATACGCATTACAATAAATCTACATAGCTAACTAAATTCAATTAACTTTCCGGGTGGTGTAACTGACTACGTCATCACAATGTCCCCAGTTCAACACACCGAGCAGGGACCCAATATGGCATATCCTCCGTCACTTTACTGCCAAAATAAAAGGCAAAAATTACCCCTAAATAGCATTTATTTTTTGTATTTATTTTTGTAGTGAGCCTTATAATATCTCTGTATTGTCTATTATTATTTGCTAAAAACAAAAAACTGATTGCATATCAGGGAAAAAAAAGACAGAAACGTAAAAATAAAGTCAGCTTGTTTTCACATTTATTATGTTATAATAATTTGTTATTATTAAAAGGATGCAAAAAGGTCTTTGCGGAAATGCACTTGTTCTGGATGGGCGTGTCTGGGTTTGATTGACAGCAGCTGGCAGGCTGTCAGTGACCAGGTGTCACACCGGAAACTAACTCTGAGGCTTACCTGTAATGGAGTTGACAGAGTATTGTTAACGGTATTGAAGAGTAAGAACCGAAGCAACATAAAACCTTACAGGTAAGTTTACTGTGGAAAGTGATGAACTATATTTCACCCATAAACCGATGTCAGCAGCGGTGATTGTTTGTTTGGTGGCTCGTCCATCAAACAAAGGTGCAGAAATAAAGGACTGTCAACGTTTTTAAGTTATCTGAAAAGTAGACTTTATCATGTTGTTTTCTGTTGGCTCTATTTTAGCCATCATGAAACGTAAATATATATTCGTTTTCCTTTTTGGTTTCTGATATTTTCTTCTCAGTGAACACGGGACAACCTATTTACAGTGTCTAAAAGCCCTAAGTGTAGCAGACCAAATTAATTCGACTTTAATGCCCCACATGTGGCGATCTGTGTGGTCATGTGAGTAATCATCTGCTGAATTAATTGCAGATTAATGTGGCGTATAATAAACAACATAATTAAAACATGTCACAGGCCATTATCACTGGTAATGTTAGGTTTCTCAGTTGTGTTGCATTAAAAGACTTCTGCATTTGAATAATGTGTTTTATATTCGGAATAAACTCACAAAGTGTTTGACCAGCTTGGTGCTGTTATGCAAATAAATTAGATCACACTTGGTTGCCTGACATGTCCTCCATTGTCTCCCCGTACCACTGAGCCGCATAGTGGTGCAACTCACTTTGATTTGCCTCCTCTAGCAGCTTCTGCTTCAGGAGAACCTGCACATACGGCTTTGGTTTAGATGGTCATTCTGTGGTCACTGGGCAGCTTAATTAAGCATCGACTGACAAAGCAAAAGTTTAAGTGTACAGCTTGGAGTTGTAGCCTTTAATATTGTCACCTTCAGTTATAATCAAAGAAACACCAAATAAAAAAGACTGATGCAGTTTTCCACTGTCAGACACTGCACATTTTGAAATATTAGATTTTGTGCCTGAAATATAATAAGATTTACAGCCTAGAGGACTTTAATGTGAAATATGTCCATCCCCCTGGATGTTTCCTCCATTGGGATCTCATACTACACCCACTGACTTGGAACTAAGCTATGGATGCCCGTTGATCATCTTTATACGATGTTTGTCTGCTGGCTGTGTGTCCATATTTGCTTGCTTGTTGTACTCCTGTGTAGAGTATGTGTCTATTGCAAATAATAACTCGCACAAGTAAGAAAGAAGAAAAAAAGGAAATGCACGATTTTGCAGGTGGGATAAAAATCCTTCAACAGGTTTATAACTTAAAATGTGTTGGTGGTGTGTCTGTCATTGTGTCACAAGTTGTTCAAAACTCAGAATGTAATGTGTTGAGTGTGGAAGTTTATTCTCGATCTTAGAAATAGTAGTCTTGACAGTTGAGCAAACTGAGGAAGAATTGAGAAGTGATTTAAAGCTCTGAGAAAAAACTACAGTAAGTAGAGTTTCCTCATGTCTCCCTTGAGAGTGAGACAGTGTGTCTCATTGAAATTACATCTACCGTTACCTAACTGAAAGTGAGGCGAGCGAGCGATGGCGACAAAATCTGTTTGATTTCATTGTTTACTATTGTAATGTAGAGCAAATAAATAGAAGGAACTAAGCCGGTCCTAATGCTTTTTTTGTACATTTTGTTTTTGAAAACGCCTTAAAGATAAAATCAAACATGTTGACTCTGCCTTGAAAAATAGTGAGCATGACTATGAGGTAACCTCTTCCCAGTGTATTAAATCATTGCTTATGGTTTTGTCTTTGAGGGGTTTCTCTGTAAGGTGCTGGAGCTGCTTCTGGCCTCTGGAGGGCAGCAGCACTCAGCTTCTCACTGCAGATTGAGCAAAGCATCACAGTAACCTTCAACTCTGTCTTCATCAACGCTAATTAGACGATGTAGGGTTGAGATCCCTTTTGCACCATGAACAAAGTTGTATTTTTAAATATAATTGCACTTCTCCTCGCAGTCTGTCCCTCGACACTGCAAATCTCACTGAGGAAAAGATTTTACATCACAGTGAACACCAAAAGCTTAAAGCCTTAACTACAACAGAGGAACAAACTCAAACTCTGACCGTCAGATGTCTAGTTTGAATTCAAAATCGATACCGTCTAGCTTTTTTGGAATACAAATTTGATACATTAATAGACGGCGTGTGTGTTTGACCAAACAGCTGTCTAGAAGAGATACCACAATGCAACTCAAACAAGCCTGCCAAGCCCTTAAGCCTTCAGAAGGCCCGCAGCCAGGTTCACTGAGAGGTCTGAGTGGAAAGTCTGTGTGTACACAGACACCAGTAAGATATACTGTATTCATGTCACTGTCACAGATCCTGGCTGTGTATTACCCTCGCACCTTTGAGAACACTTGGCCATGAACGGCAGTCACCGCTGCCTGTTTCATGTCCGGACGTCATGGGTTGTATTTGTGCCTATTGGAGAGCAGCGTAAAACAGTGCTGCATTAGAGCCAAGCCCGCAGGGTCGTAAATAACAGATGATGTTCACTCTGGCCAGGTCTGCATTCCACAACTCTAAACAGTTTCTCTTTGAGTTATAGCTGTTTACTAAAAGCCCTCGCCTTTGTTATTCATATAGTATATGGCGGGGTGTTGTGTTAGTCAAGTGCACTACTGTGGCAAGTGGTTGTGTTAAAGATGGCTGCCATTTTGTTCTCTAACTTTTGTCTTCTTTGAATTTTCTTGCATGAGACAACCATTTGTATAATGCACGCGTTGGGAAAACATTATGACACTTATGCTCTATCGCTCCCTGTCTTTTGTGCCAGATTGACTTGTTTCCTGCTGTGCAAAAAAAATAATAAGGAATAGCTGTGAAATGAAAATGGTCAGTTTTAACTTTTTATTGCAATTCGAGTCAAATGTATGAAGTTAACTAGGCGATAGGCTTTCTCTTGTACATCAAGAACAGCTGTATGAGCTCAAAATGTGCTTTGTTCATGTAATAAATACGAAATAAAGCCAGTTATTCAGACTTAAACTTTATTTATCAAACTGAATATAATTAAACCACCTTAAGAATGTTTGTTAACAACTAATATAAATTCCAAGCCAAGGAAACCAAAGTTATGAGCTGATTTTCTTGTTCTAAAATGCACAATGCCCACTTACACTTGCTGGTTTGTTTTGTTTGGACAGCAAATATTTGGTCACATTTGAAAAACAGGCTGTCAGAATTATGATCATATATGTTAATTATGCATGTCTGCTTCACTACAACACAAATTCAACATATAATTTAAATATGCACAAGTAGGACAAACAAGCCTACGAAATATTACTTTTCACCAACTAATTGGTAACCAATGCCAACTTTACACATTTTATTCCCTTTTAATAGCATACTTTAGTAGCATATATGGCATTTAAGGAAACGTTTGACATCTTGGGAAATACACTTATTCATCTGGTGAAGATTTAGAAAAAATTATTGATACCAAATCCCATTCCTGTGTGGCAAGTGGCCACAGCTAGAATCCAGTTAGCTTAGCATAAATACTGAAAAAAGCTAGCCTGTTTCTGTCCAGAGTAGTAGATAACATCTATCTGGATCAATATATGGATTCAATGATCAATGATCCAATACTATCAATGCAAAGTGAAAACATCAATATAATCATCTTTAAGATATGCCTTTATGCTGAAATTATTGTGGCACATCTGTGTCACCAATTTCCATCCATGCTCACCTCCTTTCTACAGAGCCCAGTAATAAAACTGTCAAATCCTATTTTAGTTGTTTTTCTGTGAGTTGATATTAATGTCACTGATTGTGTTAAATGGCCAAATTATATCGTCTCGTAACGATCGCAGTCCCCTGAATTGGATCAGATCAAGATTCATATCATTGTCCAAAGAATCAATTTAATAACCTACTGAGATTATTTCAACCCCAAATTCAAAGAATACAAAACCTGCCTACAAGCACATCTAACGCGCACTAATTCACATGTTAAAGCTTGCTTCTTTAGAACTGTTAAAAAACTCTAGAGGTAAGAGGCTGTGAGTTTAGAGGTGCTGGTTTGCAGATTTTTTTAAAAGTTTGATAGAATCCGGCTAGCTGTTTCCCAGTTTCCAGTCTTTAAATGAGCTTTAAACAAGTTTGGGAGCATTCTGATTGCCTCCCAATATGGCAATGGCTGATCAGGTGGCTCGCAGAAAATGGTGCTAACAGCGCTAACAGTGCAACCAATAGCAATAGTGCTGACAGCACACATTGTTTTTAGGTTTGCATTTGATATGTTGTTGATGTAAAAATGATTATGGTTGTTTTAAGTAAAAGTTGTAGCCTATGCTAATAACGCAATGTAAAATGCACTTGCGGTACTTGAGAAGTACTCCCGTCAGAGTTATATTGGTACATAGAATATTGCAATACTTCTTACTGGTGCATTTGTGTCATAAGCAAAAAGTAAAGATTACAATATTTCCGCTGTGGAGTAGAACAATAAAGTAGCATGGAAATGCTCAAGTAAATACTCAAGCAAAGTACACATACTGTACCTCATTGAGTGCAGTACTTGAGTAGATATATTCAGTAGTACGTACTGAAGTACGGTAGTACTAGAGAGTGGTATTAATATTCTTAAATCTCCAAGAAAGCGTATTTCCCAAAATGTCAAGCTATTCCATTAAGTTCTAATCAGCTCGACAGATCCACAGAGCATTTCATATGGAATAAGGTTTATAATCTATAATCTTTAACTATAACTATGCAACAATAAAATAACACTATTCTTACTTTTTGGACACTACAGCCCTACTTATAAAACAAACTGTGATAATTATTTATAGTAGTACTGACAAAATAAATAAAAATCATCCTGTACAGTTAATAGTACACTCATCTATACCATTTTTCTATCAAAAATGTTTCACACATGTATAATTTCTTTTAGGTCATATTTGGTCAGGAAGAAAAACAAAAACAGGTAGAAATTGTAAAAGGCTGAGCATCTCTCAAGCACAACAAATTCCAGTATTATGCAATGCAGTGACACAGGGGACAAGGCGATATTTAAACATTTCATCTTTAGCAGTGAATAAATTCACACACTGATATTAAGCACACTGAAATGTTGTTATTTGTAGGTTGTGTGGTTAAACCTGCTCACACCAGAGACATCACAACCACCTAAGAATAACTATAAGATAAATATGAACCTCCTGGTTTTCACAGTGAGGAGCCTGTAAAGTGAGTCCATACTTCTCTTTTTAAAGGCACACAAGAAAACTTAACCATGACTCAAATATTGTACGACATAACTGCTAATTTCCCATCTACAGCGGCAAAAATGACAAGCTTCAACACCTTGAAAAACAAAAACAAATCAACACTTACTACTTAACAAATAACTGAGTAATGTTTCAGCGAGGCCAAAATAACACCTGATAAAAAGCTTGTATTTCTTAACAATTCAAAGCAGCACATAATGCATGAGATTAGTCAAAAGAAAGTGTCCTTGGAGTTTGCTTTTACAGATGAAGAGCAGCACTCAGAAACTGATATGCAAATGAATGTCTCACATTGTCCGACAATAACAACCTACATCCTTGTCACCGACTGTACTCAAGTGATTTTCTTTTTTCTACTTGAAGACACGGTGTGCTGAAATACGTCACCACTGAAAGCTAATATTCATGTTTAACTTTTTATGTACATATGAAAGAGAAGTGTGTAACCTGAAGTAAGCACAGCCATCTGTGACTTATAGTGGGATTTCATGGGTTCTTGCAACAATGAAGAGGTTGATTCGTCGTCCTAATGTGCTCAGTCAGCATTTTAAAAATACTTCACTGCCCACCAATGTTTATTTGGATGACTTTTGTCCAATCACAGAATCCAGCCGGCTCACTGAGGCCGCCAAGAAGCAGGACATGCAAGTCCCACATTTTACAGACTTTCATACAAACCTCTGATGTATGGGCTGAGTGAGCAGCACTTTCTCTGCACTGAAATGATGTGCAGACAAACACCAAAAGGCGGCCCTTCCTCCCCTGTCTTTGTCCCAAACATGCAACATCCTCCCTCATTCCCTCTTCGCTGATTTACATCCTCATTTACCGCAAGCGTGACCTTCTTTGGTGACAACATTCACACTTTTTTGCCCTTTGCACAATCTCAACCTGCCACAGCAGGTGGTGAGTTATCGAACAAAACTATTTATTTATTTGTTCTTTACCTTTTAAGTTTAAGCATTGCATTGAGTTTTATTGCAGGGGGAGTATTTTTTTAAAAATGGCTTATTTTGTACTGCAAAAGCTTTTCCCATAAAAAAATCTTTCTTATTACTCATTCCTGGCCTCTGGAAGCATTCAGGAAATGTCAAATAAAACTTAATCCACAGAAGTGATTCTTACCCTAAAATAACAGTTTTTGACCCAAAAGGAGGAGGAGGAGCTTCTGGTGAAACCACATATTTATTCTCCCCGTTTCTTCCGCAGTTCTGGCCAATTTTACTTCTTATTAAACTAGCTAGCAGCAATGCTATCACCAGCAGAATGAAGGGTTACTCTGCAGGAGGTAGGGCAGGTGCCTCTTCAGATTACTCTTTCTCTTCAACAGATAGACAGATCACTGAGTCACTAGACAATAGTAGGTCATGGTCCTATCTGCAGTACCTGCAGTGGCGCATATTTTGTTTCTGTTGATCACACAACCTCATTGCTTGGTCCTTACTGTGAGGCGCCATAGGCAGGAACTGTGAGCTTCCCGAGGATGTGCATTAGACATAACATAAAAATAATGTTTTAATGATGTATTTTTAAGTCCTGTTGTAGAGTACCTGAGCCAGATTGCACACACAAACAAGAGGGGCTTTAATTTGTGCTGCATCCGTCTTTACAAAGTCTTACATGGCTTTAAAAAACCTTGAGCTGAACCTGACGATGCGACACATTGTCTTCACACAAGCCTACGTGCTCCGGTAGGTCTTGATGATATCTTTGATTGTCCTCCTGCAAATGGGGCAGCATGCGTTGGCCATCTTCTTGAGTTTGAGGCCGCAGGTGTAGCAGAGACACATGTGTCCACAGGCGTAGAGGACCGTGTCCACCACATTCTCGTAGCAAATGGTGCATTCGTCGCTCCACGAGCCTGAGCAGGATGGGAAGGTAGGGGACTCCGGATGGCTGGAGAATGGAGAGCTTGGGGTTGTACCTAACGGTGGCGAGAGGAAAGAGATTAGAGATGTGTGAGTGTGCAAGAGAGAACTTTAACCAAAAAATGCCAAATTTTGGAGGAGGGCTTCATGCAAACAACTCTAGTTGCATTGCTAGGCTCACACTTGTGACACAAATATCCAGTGCACCTTTTATTTAAGATGTTAATATTCCTGCTGTTTTCTCTGTTAATGAAGTTTCTTATGGTGCCATTATCTGAGTTTTCCTGTCGTGCTCTCTGCAGCTTGGAGCAGGAGGGAGGTCTGGGATCACAGCTTTTTTATTGTCACAGCTGTTTTCTGGTTCTCCTGCATGTCTGCATTTAAATCAATTTAATAAGCAAAGAAACCCCCCCCCCCCATCTGGACAGAAAATCCAATGGGGGGAATAGAGAGAGAGAGGAGTAAACTGGAACACTTGGACAAACCTGTGGAGGACGAAAAGACTGTGTAGTAGTTGGCGTTGAGGCTCGAATTGAGGTTGATGTTCAAGGGTGTGTTGAGGTTGGGCTCGGAGTTGCCGCTGCCAAGCATTGTCGGGGTGTTGGGTGTACAGGATGGGGAGCTGGGGACCGACACGCCTCGTAGGTCCGGGTGTGGAGATGAGCCTGAAGGTACAGAAGAGACATCTGGGTCACCACAAAGATTTAGCAACATACAGATAATCTATGAAAGCAAGTGTTCAAAAGATCCAAATGCAATGCTTTCGTAACTGGGAATCAAATATTTCCATATTTCACACTCTGAGGAGTTAGTCAGAGCTGATAATTAGCAAATGGAGGTGAGTGAATATCTTGTTGCATCTCTGCAACTGTCTGTCACTCTCTCTCACACTCACACATACATTAAATCTCTGCAATTACCGAGCAGATGACTTGTGAGGCAACAGCGTCTGTGTGTGGGTGTGTGCGAGTGAGTCAAGAGCCTATGAGTTGATGTAGTCTCGTCAGAGACGCCAAGCACCTCCACCCCCCCTTCCTTCATGAGCCCATGATCCCTCTGGGTAGGGTACAAAATGCTTTCACAGACGGTCTGTTGTCTGTCCCGTGTGATCCGTCCCCATCCGCTCCCCCATACCCATCGGCTCTGGCATCAGTTCTCATATTGGCAGACAAATTCTAATCCAGTCTGCCTGGCAGGCACACGTCATTGTTGTTTATACATTGTCCTTCAACTGACCATGGCAGAAATATTGCTACCATGTCGGGCTGGCCGCTAACTTGGCACCACCGTCCTTCCATGTGTCAAATGATCTAATATTGGTAGTTTACATCCTATCACACGCCACAATTTGCTTGTCCAAATGTTCTTACAATGACAGTGTTTAGGGGAGAAATGAATAAAAAAGAACCACAGATGGTGAGAGATTGCTAAAATAAAGAAATACTGTTGTTTATAACAAAAAAAGACACATTTATGTGGTCTGTTGTTAGCAGAAAAATGCATACAGTTTGTTGCATAACTCTAACTATGTGCTGCAATCCACTGCTCTGAATTTGGACCACTCCAACCACTGCAGTCTCAGTTTCAGCCTACGTAGACAAACCGTAGTAGCTTTTTAGTCATGCAACAAACGACTTGCTGCTTAAAAAATGAACAGACGCAGCAAAATATACATGAATACAGTACTTCTGGTAATCCATACAAAACCCTTCCATAATTAGTATGGTTTTTAGTTTAGCGCTGAGATCAATGTGTTTGTACCACTTTGCTGAAACAGGCTTTTTTGAGAGTCATCTATTTATTTATATCATTTTATTTAGAGTGGATACAGAGAAGTGTATGCATACTGTAGCATTTACACACCATTCCATTACCTACTTATCGTGATCCATGTGGCAGCCCGGCTGTTAGCAAATGTCTTGGTCAACTCTAATAAGGCAGAATGGATAACCTTCATGTCTATTCATGTACCCTTTCATCAAGCATACCTTTCATCTTCTCTTGTATTATGAATTTACTGCCGGCTGTGTGACCAGAATGA
Organism: Anoplopoma fimbria; assembly: GCF_027596085.1. Classification (NCBI taxonomy): domain Eukaryota; kingdom Metazoa; phylum Chordata; class Actinopteri; order Perciformes; family Anoplopomatidae; genus Anoplopoma; species Anoplopoma fimbria. The sequence continues at coordinate 11,036,548 of NC_072454.1, read as the reverse complement.
GTATGTGAATGTCTTTAGTTATGCAGACAGTACAGGAGACTTATTTGTGGTTGAGCATGTGGCGGCTTTCAACAATCTGTAAGTCAGGTTTTACAGTTGCAATAACATATTTTTTGGGCCACTAGGGGGCAGCAGACACAAGCTTGTAAAAACAACATTAGCATAACTTTTTTGAGCCGACATGTAAAACGAAATGACTGCTCATTTATACATTCAGCAATTGAGGACGGTGTAGCCAGGTTGGGCTGGTTTACGCCCAATTTTGCTTTTTTTGAGTAAGTTGGGTGGTGAAAAAAAATGGCTTCACTCTGGGCACAGGCTAGCCGCTAACTGTGTCTTTGTGTCATAGAGTTTTGGAGCTTTTTCACTGAAATCAGCTTTCTGATTGAGCCGAAAATGAATAGAGCGATGGAAGTGAACAAAAATAGAGTTAAAAGAAATCAAAAAAGAAATCCAATCTGTAGAACTGAAGGGAGCTTCAGAGTCGGGTGACAATTCCCTGTAGGTGTGTCACCCCTTTCAAATTTGATAAATTGTTCATATAAAAATATTGATTATAGCGGCTTTAAGATTACACAACTGCCAAAGGTCATTATTGATTCCAAATATCTCACATGAAATTATAAAGATAACACGGACAAAATGACCATGTGAGAGCAACAGACTTCCATCTGTTCCACTTCACAGGCTTGACAACACCCAGCCATGACAAACTGTCACTTGCCTCACTGGCTAGATGTTTCCATGGCAACTCGTGGCATGCGGCTTCAGCGAGTGGGTGAGCAGAGACGTCACAAATGCACTCCCCACAGCTGGAGTGGGTAATGACTCGGAGAACGGGAGCCGTGCGGGGGGTTGTGTTAGAAAATGCACAGGGAAAAAAGGAGATGATTGGCGGACCAGCGTTAAGGGAACGTACTGTGGGTGGAAAACCCAGCATCTCAAACCTCTTTGCAATTACATTTTAATAATGCATATGGAGGGCATCATAAGGAGCTATCACGGACCCCATCCTGATGCATAATGCTGGCTGCTGGGAGCCCACGCAAGACAGAAATAACCTCCTCAGCCCGGGTCTGACTGACTACATGAAAGAGAGGAAACACTGAAATCCAGAAATGAATCACGAGACAGAATTTAAACTAATTCTAACAAACCAAACATCTATTAAGTTTCTCAGAAAATTTTGCCTGTAGTAATTCATTAACTGTAAAATAAGAGGTTAACCTGCTGGAAAAGAGTTAATAGACGATAACACTTAGATGAATGAATTGCCTTTATCTGTGGCGACTGCACACAAATCAAAAGCACTCTGCAGAAGATGTGTTAAATGTCCCAGAAAATAATCTCTAAGCGATATCAGAGAGTAGTCTCAAAACTAGGTGAACATTGCTACAACATTCAAAGAATGTGTTGGGTAGAAATATACAATAACATCATCTGAAGATCTTCAGATGGAGGCTAACAAACCTTTGACTCAAACCAGACAACAGTTTCTCTCATGTCATCAAAACCATAGCTTCATCACCACAGCATTTGCAGGGTTCATAATATGCTTGGTTTAATTTTCACTTTCAAAATCAAAAGAATCCAGCAATTATTTTGAAGAGGAAAATAATACCAAAAAGTACAACCACTGCTAGTCATTACTACCATTTTCAACAGCTCCTGAACCCGTTAGACATTATCTACCTCATTTTGAGTCAAACCGTCCAAACTGTGCATGTAGCCCCACATCAAGGCATGATTAACTTCAGGTATATCATTGTGTGAAATCTGCTGGAATCAAACGGTGCTGACAGAAACTCAACTTTAACTGAAGATACAAAGTTAACATATGCAAAACTGTGAGGGGGGGGGTTGAATGTAAATTCCCAAGAGATATATGAGTTGATTAAAAACTCAAGGGAGCAGCCCAGACAGCTAAGGAGGGGGAAACTATTTCATGACTCGGCCGAGTGGGAATTCAGCCTCCAAAGGTCATTGAAGGATTTCAAACTGCAATAACTTCTAAATTAAAAAAGTATGTTACGATCTATATGGAACATGCTCCATTCCTTGAACCGTGATTTGATTTAAAAGTCAAACTTTTGCTAAAACTAATGCAAATATGAAACTATCGGTCTGTGTAGGTACTTTTTCATTTTGCTTGTACCAAAAAGGCTAAAATCTTAGTTTGTTCCTTTCCCTTTGAGTTGTGGGTTTTCTGCCACAATCCAAGAACTTGGGGGACATAACACCTGACTCTGAATATGGATAAGAAGGCAATGGTAAAATGAAAAGCAACTAGTCTTCAAACATAATTACTAATGATTGTTGAGAGTTGTTTTTGGAGGAAATAATAACAGTTCCGTTTTTTCCTGAATGTTTACATTGAAAAAAATGATTTGCTTTGCAGTCCCAAACTGATTTAAGAACACAAAGCTGTTTGTTTGCAGTTAACACACAATCTAAGTGATGTGAGCTCGTACCTAAAATCCTGAGTTGTGTGAAGTTGCCGTGCAGACCGTAGAACATCCAGAGGGGTCTGGAGTTATCGACACACAGCTGCATCCCTGCACTGATGCCGTTATGGCTCATCATGACCTCCCCTTCTGCGTTTACCACAAAGCCCAAGATATCTCCACTGTGGAGCGGCACCGCCACCCGACACACGGCCCAGAACTCCTTGCGGTCGACCAGGGATTCTGGGTTGGATGGGAGGTCGCTGGGCCTCAGGGTGGCTGGGTCACATGATGTCACACCGTAAGAGAGAGACCCAGGCCGTGTGACACCTGCCTTCACCTTCACAAACACCGTCTCCGAGAGGTGCATTGGCCGGCTGGTGAACACCAGGGTCCTCTCGTCACCACGGTGATCCAGCCGCGCCACCGTGTGCTTGTCCAGCACCGTAACGTGGACGCCGTGCACCGAGTGGAAGTGCAGATCATTGTCCAAATGGCTGGGCAGCAGCGAGCACTGCTGCGAGTTCTGAGAGTTTTGGGGCACATGGCAGGAGGCGGAGCTTAGGCGTTGTAGCTGTTCCTCTTCCTCATCATCATCCTCCAGATGCGTCTCCTGTTGCTGCAGGCTCAGGTCACACAGGCTGATGGAAAGGCGAGGGTCATCACCGTTTCGCTGAATGGAGGCCCGGTGGGCGGCAGCAAAAGATCGAGGACGCAGGCAGTCCAGGGTCACCATCTCGCTGTCTGTAGGGGGAAAAAAACACACAGGAATGATTTATACTCGCTCGTTTGTAGTGTTTTAAAAAGAAAAAATCAATCTGAACCAACACAATGTCTGTGGCTTATACAGTCACAAAAATCTCCATTTACTGTCTTTCAAAGTGTCCACAGAACCAAATTTCATCCACGTACCCACTAAGTATTTCGCTTATTCCCATGTACAACTTGCTTTATTCACTGTCTTTCCACAGTTTATTCATCATACCTGTCATTGTAAAGAAATGGTGCCTTCCAGCTCCTCTGCTTTATAAAGTACTCATACTAATGCACTCTCCGTACTAAGGCTCAAGAATTTCAACAAATATGGCAACGTTTACATTCATAGAAACATATCAGGACTTTAAGTGGGGGCTTCGGTAGCTGCCGGCCAGTGGCTACATCACAGTAAAAGAGACGTAACGGCTTTATGTAACGTTGGGAGTATAAGAGATGCACATAAAGCCACTGAAAGACAATGAAGCTCAGCTGTGTTTGAGCCTCCCACTCTGTCTTTAGCTCGGAGTCTTGTAATAATAAACCACATTTTCTTACTTATTTTATTTCTTCTTATACCACAATTAAAGGCTGAAAGGTTGTGAAGATGCAGACATTATTGTTAGCAATTGAATCCACACGTAGGATTTAAAAAAACTCTTTAATGGAGCCAGTTTACCTTCAGTCTTTGTCAAGGACTAAAAGTGTATGAATAGTATTCAGTGGGCGTCAAATAGCTGAAATGAGCTGCAGCACGTCCTAGCTGTTTACATAACAAACTGTCTCAGCAGCAGTGACTGTATTCTACCTCCATACACAGTCAACATTTTTAAATGTGTGTCTGGAGGCTAAAAGCAGCTTTTTTTTTTCGATCGTCCAAAGGGAAAGGCATTTTAAAAACTGTATCATATGTCCCTCTCACAAATAGCCCTTCCTATGCTAATTCTGCTCACTGTAAAATAGAAGCCACATGGGAACATCGAGGCAAAGTGGAAAGAGCGAGTCTTTCCGTGCACACATTCGGTACAAAAGGATCTGCATCGCGGCCCGCTTAGGGACATGCTGCCATATTTAACATGGCCCTCCAAGACGGGTTAAAATTAGCCTGATTGGACATTTGAGGAGAGATGGGAGGGACGGGCCGAGGGATGATTGACACGATGGCTGAGTTGTGTGGCTCTTAGCCTCGATCTGCTTTGGGCTTCCCCTGTGGTAAGTGGATGCAGTTAGGAGAGTGCGACAGAGGAGAGGATGAAAAATAGGGTGGGGAGGACACTTGAGAGAAGGGGCATACCTCACCAGCTCCTCCTTATCAGACAAAGACAGCACATCTCCGGCCAGCCACTGATAAACTGCTTGAACTTAATTACTTCCTCAGTCAAGAGTGTCCACAACCGAGCATGAGGCTCTTATTATTAGCAGCCTTATCGTCTTCAAGGCAAAGTTAGCCGACTTTGGGCTACAAGAGATAATTTCTATTCCTGCTATTGCGGCTTCCTGGGGTTCACAGTTTGAGTGGCGCAGCAGTCAAAACAAGTCGTGAGGAGAATAGCAACATTACTGTACAAGGAAGTTTCGACCTATTGTGGAAAAACAAGATTTACAAAAGATAAAAGACGACAAAAGAATGAAAGATAAAGACGTGAGCCACATAAATATGTATGATCTCTTCTTTTGTTTGGTCTAAAAGGAGTCTGGGAGAGAATTTAACACATAAAACAGCTGACAAATATGAAACGCTTCGAGTCACACAGCGAGATTACGCAGATGAAACACACAATACGCTGTGTTTATCTTCTGTGTCCTAGCATGGACGTGTTTATGTGTGTACACTAACATTCTTGGCAAACACACACAGAGCAGAGATATACAGTCCTGTTCAAACCTTTCTGTATCATTCAGTGATACCCAGCCAGGGTACCTGTAATCTCTATGAACAGATTCTGCATTCATTTTATGTATTTTATTTTACCAGGAAGTCAACACAATAAAATACAATTTATACATACATATACACATTAATGCAAAATCTCTAGGCAATGCTAATATTTTGGCATCGGAAGCGCTCTAGTTTCCGTCTGTAGGCTGAGTAGTATTCACTAGTTATGTTCGAAAAGGCTTTGGAAGAGGGCAGTTCAAAAAGCAAAAGCGGCGGAACGCATTGGCCGAAATGTATTCTGGGAACCCACCATATATCGTGTGATTTAGATTTTTTGGGCTTAAAATTAGCCTGTAACCTTGCTACTTGTGAAACAATCCAGTTGTACATGTAGTCTCTGAACTTCAACTGCAGTTGCACATCTCAAGTTGCGAACCAGACTGCAAACAATAAGCAGCGCACACAGAAGGAAGTCTTTGCCTAGATATCCGCTGGCTACACCAGAATCCCAGAAGTATGCGTTGACCCCAGACGCTTATTTGTTGTCAGACCGAGGTATCTGTACGCCTGGGGGTACGTGGAAATGTTGTGAGCCATACTTATTCGAGAAAATGGAAATTACGATGTCATTAAATATATATATACTTATATAAATACTCAAATACAGAGTCAGCTATAAAAGTTATTAAACTATTAGCAAGCGAGCACAAAAGTTGGAACAGTTATCTGAATATGGTTATTCTACACTGTAATGTAAGCCTATTATAGAGAGTCAACATGTCTACAGGTGACTAAAACTATGTATCTATTGAGGCGTGCGTGTATTCGGCAAAGATTCTGAGAGTGGTGACTGATGCCATTTGGATATAAAAATATATATAGATGTATGTATATATATATATCCGTATAAATTACTTTTTTTTCCTGTCCCGTCCCAGTCACGTGATGATTACAGTTGAAGTTCGCAGCGCTAGCCTCAGGTAGCTAGCTGGAAAGCAGACAGTTTTAACGTAAAATATCATAGGAGTAAAGTAAAAAATATATAGAGAATTACTGTAGTTAAGAGCCAAAATGAACATTGTTAATGGACTACTTGATAACTATAAGTATATTATTCAAACAGCATTTGTATAGGAATGATTCTGTCCCAACTATTCGATCCAAAATGAGATTTACTGCCACACACGGGAATCCCACAGGAATCCAGTGACCCAATCGAAAAAAGGTTAGCCTCTAATTTGGACCATGACTGGTGAAAAGGAATTTGGGTTAATCTGGGGATGTGGCAAAACGTCTGGGGGAAAAAAAACACCACTGACTTTAGACATTCAAATGGCAAACAATCTTTTCATCCTTTCATAGCTGGGGTGTAAACACACTTTGTTTTTACTCTTGAGCCAAGTCTTCCTCTCAAACTGCTCACTCATTAAAATGTCGCTCACACACAGACAGGTGCAGTCTTGTCTTTTGTCCTCTGAATTATGTTAGAAAATTAAGCAGGGGCACTCACAGAAAATGAAGTGCAGCTTTGCTCAACTTTTAAGATTTAGCGATGCTTCAATGGTTTTACAAAAGCATGCAATGAACATAATGGTGATTATATTAAACTCTGACATTTTTAAGTTTCAGTCCTTGAAACTTTTGGATAGCAAGGCAAAGTCTAAATCACTTTTTTTCAGGCACAAAAACTAGAAAGACATGATTAAGTGCTTGTCTGACATCGCCAGAGTAAAATGAAGTGGTCTTTGAACAGCTCCAGCTACTCAATCTCAGGAGGAAAGCTCTGATTAAATAGAGGAACCCATACCAGACTGAAACTGTTCTGCAGGGTCAATGGCTGACCTCTTGTTTTTGGCTTTTTTTTTTTACGCATTGCAGCTGTGAGAAAAAACAATCAGAAACTTGCTAGAAAATAATGGAGGAATTTCATGGCTCTGTGGAAGTAAATACACACCCTTACTTAAACGTACACCTGCAGCAAACCCCTCTAACTGTTTCTGATTTACCTATTCAAACAAGTTCTAACCGTCAGAAACTCTTAGCCCGATCCGGAAAAACCAGTTACTGGAAAGTGAACATGATGTTGGCAAAGAAGGATGTCCCGGATATAACAGAAATACCGGCATCCTGTTTCACTGGGAAAACATTCCAGAATTACAACTAACGTAATGCGGTTAAAAAGATGCTACATTGCTAACACAAATAGCCTTGCTCCATCTAGAAATGCATTTTAGAGAGAGGCCCGAATGTATAACAGTCCAGTGTTTTTTTATCAAATGGTTCAATTCACTTTTTACGTTCCTTGTTTTAGTCTTGAATAGCTCCCAGTCAGACAATGCAATGGTACTGAATAAATGAGGGAGGGTTCAGCTGATTCCTTGGCCCAGTGGAACAGGATTAGGTGGCTTTTGGGGGCTTTAGTGAAGCTGCAACCTCTATACAAGGTCAGCTGCACCAATTGTGTGCCTGTGTGTGTTTGGGGATTTGCCCTAAGTATGCATGCCTATGAGGCCTATCCATGGCTCTGTCTAGAATGAGTGAGTGAAGTCATCTGTCATGAGAGAGGAGGCAGTGAGAAGGAGGGGTCTGTCCCAAAAAGGAGAGGGAAGGGCTTTAGCTTATCAGAGAAAAAAAAGAAAAGAGAACCGGCTCCAGGGGGAAATCTGCATTGATGAGCTTTTAAGGAGTGGTATCCTACTCAAGATAATGGCACAAGAATACGAGTGTGAAGCAGGAGGGGAGAGCGCTTACGATATCGATACACGGGCAGAAGCCCAACAGTTTGAGTAGTTCAGATGCCATGTGCAATAGGAGCCACATATGTTGCGTTTTTGAGAGATCAAGGCGAGTCTTTCGTTTAGTGCCAGATGGTTCTGAGTTTTGGACCGTGATTGTGGAAACAAAGGTGACAAATGACAGCAGTGAAAACAACTCTCAGCACTTCAGGGATGTCACAAGGGCACAGCGTTTCCAGCTTCGCTTAACTAAAGTGTATTTGCAGTGCATGCATAAAACACCATGCACTTTCACACAGCCCTGCTTTGAATCCTTTTATTTTAAACCAATGTCTTGAGTGTTGATGAGGTTTCTTTGGTGTTTCAATCTGATCTCCAATCATAGATTTATCTTGTTGTTTTGGTCAAAACACCCTCTATGACAACTGCACAGATACACTTCATACACACAGAATACAAAGTACACATGAACGTCTTCACTGGGACCAAAGTCTGTTCATCTGAAAGTGATTAGTTTCCTCTCAGAAGGCTTCCCTCTGTGCAACTCAGCTCCCAGGATCTAAACCTGACAGGCTCCATTACGATTTCTATTTTGATTTCTCCACAAATCTGTTAGTTTCCATCTGGGTTGATTAAATCCCAACTGAGCACAATAGCCTGTCCAGCAGCATTTATTTTGGTTCAACAAATCAAATCAATTCCAAGCACTGAGATCACTTGAAACAGAGTTCACATAAATACATAGACCCAAATCCTGCATGTGTACATGCCGGCAGATGTTAGGTCAAAGGACATTTTAGTTCATACAGGGCCTCTCATTTCATTGTATCCAACTGTCTGACAGAATGACTTAACTTCTAGAAGGAAAATCAAAAAAAAAAAATTATTACATTTGTAACAATGTTCGGGAGCCTGGTCAATTCTATTAATCTATTTTATAATGAGCAATGGACAAATCACTGTGTAAAGTGAAAGATTTCAGATTTCTCAGATTGCAATTCCTCTCAGCTCTATGCAGGTTTTTAACATAAATACCAGAAACTTGAAGTAAGCATTGTAAGCTGGCATTAGTATTTCTTAAAGCCCACATGCTAAACAAAATGGAAAGGCAAAGCCAATCCCCCCTTTAATGTTCCACTGAGTCTGTGAATATCTTATTTATTATTTATTCTTTCAAATCATTTCTTGGCACTTTTCTTTTCTCTGCTCTTGACTCACACCAGCCTCAGAGGCACTGTTACCATGGTTGCCTTCATCCAACGTTGTTCTCTTGCTGGCTTATTATCTTGGGCAAGGTGAACTGTTATCATCAGTTTCAACTTTTGTAATTAAGATCTTCTTCACTTTAATTTTCTTGGCCGTACTGCAAAAGCCTTGGCCAATCTGAAGTCCTGCCTCCACAATGTGTTTACTCTTTAAGATTTTTAAACATGTCGCAGCTTTGTATCATAGCATGCTAGTCTATAAATATATGTAATAAACAAGGGACTACGCTCAAGTGCCTTTGCTCTGGAATTTAGGTTATCTAGGTTATCTGAGTCCCAATTCAACCCCATGTATAAATACTACACTACTTCTACACGAATACTACACTAATCCTTGTTGTACATTGTTTTGGCAATTGGTATACAAAATAAGGTGACTCATGCACTATAATTATGTTTCTCTATTATCAGGATACAGTGCCAATTGTGCAGCTGCAGATGCCAATCAAGATGAAACTAATGCAAGCAATTGCAAATTTGAAAACATCACATTTTGCAATTAAAACAATTCACTGTAGAAGAAGACACTCAAAAATGATGTGATAATAGCATGAATGTTGGCATTATCAATACACTTATTTTCATCCAAAATGAATGTGAAAGTACTAAGTAGTCTAGTAACAGAAATTGTTAGATTTAGCACGTAAAGGTATGTTGGGCTGCCTCTGGGAAGCTACTGAGGACTTGTGATTGGCTGAATGCCGAGGAGCAAAGTTACAGCTTTCAGCATCAAACATGGTGGGAAAGCTAAGAGGGACGATGTACCTACTTGGGAATGGACAAGGTTACAACAGCCTTGGACCACAATCATTTCCAGCCTGATGATTTTTTTACCCAAAAAAGGTATCAACATGGGCCGAACTGGTTCTCTTGACCTGAAGATAAGTTTCAGGCTTCAGTAACTTCCATAAGAGGAGAACTTGGGCCAGGGTCCATAGTCTTGCAAAATCTTAATGGCTCAATAATCAGATTTAAATGTTCAGTCCCTTTAAAAAAAGGTTCACTTTTCATATGATTTATTGGTGTGATCAGCAGAGAGAGCCAGAGAGAGAAAAAAGAGCGACAGGCTGTAATGTGATTCATGATTTGAGTCTAATTATGCCAAAAGAATTCAGCTCAAGGAAATTACTAAATGTTTATTATATAGACGTTTAGCGTTTCTCTTTGCCTTTCTCCCTCACTGTCTGCTGTTTGCCTTTGGCAGGAAACTGATAATTGACAGATGACTTTGCATATTGTAACTCCCATGCTGGATTTCCAGTTTATTGTTTTTGGAGGATTTTGCAGTAAGCAACAGACCAGAAATTGAACGTATTGGTACAACCTCCATTTGCAGTACTTCAGGGTAATCAACCCCTTCAGGCTTATCATGTGTATCATCCATCAAAATGAACAGAAGAGTTTAGCTTTCTTATGAAGGCCAGTGGAAACAGGTAGGTACCACGGCTTTAGTGTAATAAACGTGATTAAAGAAACAGTTGAACACAGAATTTAAAGTTTTACTTATATTTGATGTTTTATAGCCCTCATTTTGTTTTTCACCCAGTCTTTGTATTTCTGGCCGCCTGTGTCAGGTTGCACCTTTCTGACCCCACTATATTTAAAACCACTTCATCCACAAATCAAAACCTGTGAAACTCCACATAATCTGCGTTGACAAGTGAAACAATAGGTGAGATCTGAGGTGAGTGAGCGTTAGGCACACGGACAAAAATAGACACAAAGAAAGGAAAAGTACAGCACAATCAGGTTGAGACAACCCAACATGTTTGTGCAGCACCGAGCTTTTAAGCATTTACACGCTGTCTCTTCATCTGTTAACAAAACAGGTATGAGTCAAAGGTGCAGTGATGTTTAAATGCTTACAGACTGTTTACATGTTTGTTAAAAAAACACAAGTATCACATGATAACTACAGTTTAAAATGGTTACAGACAAAACTGTGATATATTTCAAATGTGCACTAATGAAATAAAAAAGTACATCAGCTTGCTGGCTTTATGATGCTTTAGCTTAATGCATGCTAACATGCTCTGAAATAGTGTTTATAGTGCCAGAAAAGCGCTGGCAGGACACTGGGGAGCACTTCACAAAATAAAACTCCCACTGTGCGTGGATTTTTATGTCTTGACAACATATCACCACTCTAACCGCCATTGTATGATGGACTGGCATTGTCCCTTTGGTTTTTGTTATCTACTTAAGCCATCTATTGTGTTTGACATCGTTTTTTGCTATGAGCACCCACCGGAGGGCTGCCTGAAAAGGAGCGACAGTGACAACACCAGCGCCTGTCTTAAAAGTTCAGAGACTTGAGATGCTCAGAGTGGCTTCACAAAAAAGTTGGAGAGCTGTGTGCAATGCTTTTTGGCATGATGGTGATAGATGAGAGGGGACATTAATATTAGTAAGATAGTCCATTGAAATCCCTCCAAATCATTGTCGAGACATTTTACACAAAACTACATATTGGCGCCATAGAAAAAGACCAGGGATCAGCAAAGTCATAATCTAGGGACTATGAATGTATCGAGTGGAGACATTTCACAGGCTAAGTAAAAAATCAAACCTGCTGGACCCCAAAGTCATCGAGTTTCATTCTCTGGAGACCATGAACGGTTGTGCAAAATTTTATGGACACCCATTTTACATTTATTGATAAAGACAGAATTTCATTCCCTTCCACAGCAGCACGCCACTAACACAACTCAAAATCTACATCAATGCAAACTGTATTCAAAAACACCAGGTCCCTCTTTCAAAACTGCTCCCTCTGTCCCCTGAGGTGGAAACATTAATGATGTCTCTCTGGATGTTAGTAAGCATGACAAGCATACAGCGCCAGGTTTTCGAAACCATGATGCTCTACAGGCTTAATGCATTGCAATGCCATGTACAGACATGATTGATGTCAACACCCTCCTTTTAATCACCTGAGATGAATGCAGCCTCCTGACAGGCTGGCAGCCATTTTGGATTCTTCTCTAATGACGAGGGAGACAGTTTGCAGATGATGTTAGCTGACGCCGGTCTCACGGATCACTACCAGTCTGTCAGTGATTAAGTGACTCATCTACCTCTAGTAAACAAACCCCCAGTAGAGCATCTTGCATCCATCAAAAGCTGTCTTTGACTCGCTCCGCTTATCTAACTTGGAAGGAATCCATCATACCTGTACAAAACGGTGGATGCTGTGTGGTCTCTCGGGAGTCGTCCCATAAACAAACACATTCTGTTAAGGCACGAGTAAAGGGAACACCGTTACCTTGACTGCAGAAAGGCATAGCATTCCCATATGTGTCTCGCGTCAGGGAAATGAAACTGAAAACACTTGCAAGTTATTTGTGACCTGATTTCTGGAGTTTTGACAACAAACTTGATAAAACACAAATGCTGAAAAGTTGACCAAAAAAAGGAATCTTATGTTGCAAACTTTACATTTCAAAATATGTCTGGCAGGAAATGGTAAGGGCCAGATTTTGTTTAATACTGCTCGGAGAAATATAGTAAATAGAGACCTTTCTGAAAATACTGCTGCAAATTGTGCTTTGAAAACAGTTATGTTGCTTGAGACATATTATCCACTTGAGGAAACCTTTTGTCGCCCCCCCCCAAGCCCTGTCTCAGCGTAGCACAGGCTGTTCTCTACAAAACCCAAGCAAGGCACTTCAGTCTTTATTGATAGCTGCGTGAGTAGGACAAGTGTGGTGATGTAACAGATCTTTCTTAAATTGCATGGGCAGCATTGTTGCTCTGCACAACCCCTGAGGCTCAGTTTGATTTCAGCAGATTAATTTAGCTTCCTCTCTTACGCAACACCATCTCAGCTTTCAAGCTGTCTCACTGATCTCAGGATCACCTCTGACTCCTTGCATGGGTGTCTAGCTCCTGAACTGCACTCCCTTGATAAAAGCTTAGAGAGGAAACAACACCACTCTTAAAAAGATCCTTAAACATCAGAATAATACCTGATGGCAGGGAAGCTGTTTGGCAGCAGGCTGCACTGAGAGAATAGAAAAGGCAACGATGGATAGCAGCTGTGATGAATTTGTTTATACAGTGTGTAAGGATGTAAAAGATCAAACACAAACGGTGCTTGATGCATAATATCTACAGGATCAAAACAAACGTATGACTGTACCCCTGCTAAAAGGGATCACTTTCATAGTAGGTCATTGCTATTGATCAAAATAAATAAATTAACAGAAATAGTTTAACCAGGAAGGATCATAAAAACAACAATTAGCTGAAGCAAAATAATCAAACCACTAAAAGATTTGAACAGAAAATAAATGATGCATTGTGCGTGTAACACTGGCTTCAGTAGACGTTTATACTCAGGTGGCGGCTTGCAGAAATAGTATGACACTTTCGGTAATGTGTGCTGACATGTGAGCGGAGACGCTTTCATAATTAATCAATGCAATATTTAGGACAAGGAAGCTATTCGCAGAAAGGATGTGATCGGATAAAGTAATGCTCGTACGTTGATCTTAAAATGAAAGAGTGCGAAGGCCTGAGCTGATGGTTGTGTCGGCTGGGGAATGAGGTCACATCAGAAGAATGGTTCAGCTGAGAGAAACAATGGTTAAATGGTTTGGGAAAGTCCAGATCTGTTAACACCATTCATATATATTTATTTTATCAACATAAACTCAAAGGAGAACTCCCATAAAGTTGGGGGACTCACAAAAGACAGATTAACAACAGAAAGGTCAAAATCGGAGCAGCAGATATCGAGCTATCCTGACTTTTAGTCCCTAGTATGGGACACATTCCAGATCTTTGAGTCCTACAGTTCCCATAATGCAACTCAATACCATCTTCCCTTCACGGTAAATGCCCATATCTTTCAAACCCCCATCTCAGTTTGTAACGCAGCCTTTAATGCAGAATATGAAATCTCAAGCCCAGGTCAAAATAACTCAAAGCCTATCAAATAGTGATAGTAGGTCAGGGTTTTTAATAGCTGCAACCACCTGACCAGTAGGAGCCAATATGCACAACCCGCAAAAATATGCGTTAATCAACCACCCAAAGCAGCTACAGTTAACTAGACGGATTGTTCCAAACTGTTTTCTTTATTGGTGAATAGAAGCAAAACAAGTAACCCCTCATTAAATACATGATATCTCTCTCTCTCTCAATCACACCTACGTCCTTCAGGCCCCTGAAAATAATGGATTAAGAAGCGCTTTTTCACCTCATGAAAATAATACCTCTGAGGTCCAATCAATGGACCAACCAACCAGAAGGTGTCAGCTCTAGCTGCAATCCTAAATCGATGGAGAACTCCTTTTAAAAATGTCCCTTCAGAGCCACAGAAGACATTATACACTGTCTCACAGACAGAGTGTTACTCTTAGTGACTGATCCCTATGTGTACAATTGGTGGATTGCCCCTTTAAGAAACCTTAAGCTTTTAAAACACATTATCTAGCTGACACAGCAATCTATATCACTTAAGTCGACAAGTCTATCACAACTTACTTTCTCTCATATTTTTACTGTCTTGCACATTTATCTCAAAAGCCAAATCAAGGTCACCTCACCAAGTCGTTCTCTACACTCCACAGAGCTCATTCACAGCTGCACGCTCCATTTGTCTCCTGTAAAAGAAAACAACTGCAGCAGATCTGTAACTCCCACCTGGACAGATTGTGTGATTACAAGCCCACAACAGGTGAAATTTGGCTCAATCTCTCAGCTGGTGCAGCATTACTATCAGACCCAAGTGTAAGCATCATTAAGAAACTAAATGCACCCTTCTGTTGAAGGAAAATATGCAAATGTGCCAGTTCACAGCACCAGACTTTGATGTGTCCGGCCATATTTCAGAGACTAAGTGTTTGCTGAACTTCAGCCAACTGCTTCAGACAATACTGGGCCTTTGAGATATACCACTCTCACCAGTAGTGAAGCTCCCGGGCTATAGAGTAAGGCTTATAGCCAAGTGATCCTTTAGCTGAGTGAAGGCTGAGGCTTTTCGGTTTAAGCCATCAATGTGGGGATGAAGGTGATCAATGTGGGAAAACCAGAGTAGAAACAGTGGGATTTAGGGCTGACAGCCTCATTCACAGGCACAGATTACCAGACCTACGACTAAAAAGAAAGGGATATTTTAATTTAAAACTGGAAAAATTCATTTATTCTACCATACCATTTAAACATAGATCTGTGTTGAGGGTAATTGAAGTTGACTTGGATCCACAGAGTGAGACATTCCTCTGGTTTGACTGCTTGGAAAAATCACCCCAGACATGTCACTACCTGACATCATCCCTCCTCTTTGTCTGTCCTCGCGGGATGACCAACACACTCCTCTTGTTCTTCAACAAGAGCTGTGTGCTGGTCATCACCAAGAGGCCAGTGAACCCCAGATAGTGGCACTCTGGCGCTGGATACCAAACAGTCCATCACGAGATAGCATGCTTCTCGCTGTCAACCACACGGGGAGAAATGAGGTTAAATGGCACTATCTACACAATATGGGAGCCTCCTCTATTTTTATTTATAGTGCTGACAACCCGTCTTCGTTGGAGAGACGCTGCGCAATTCTTGGAAATGGTTATAAATTAGTACTGAAGCTTACGCAAAATCCCCATTTATCTATTTCGCATAGTTTTGTATTGTTTTCCTAAATGTAGACAGCTGTTTTTGATGCATGATGTGTTTCATAAATGCATCGCAGTCTACAATCCCAACATACTCCAGATGATTCAGTGCGGTGAAAAACTGCTGGTAATGATTGTGGAGGACCTGTTTGCTCTTAATTTCTTTGATGTAATGACCGTTTAAAGAGCACGTAGAACTTGTTAGAAACGGACTTCAGAGATTTAGAAATTCCCCCTTTAGGGAGATTTCTTTGATACTAATGACCGTGGTAACTATACAATCTACCTAATCTTTCACCATCTTTTTCCACTGAGCTATTTGGAGTGGGAAAAGTGGAGCAGCTGTATGTAACATCACCTTTTAACCACTCACACTGAAAAAACATCAGATGCAGAATGTTTTTCTAGTGGTGATGCATTAAAGTAACAAGACTCTGTGAGTCTGTGAGACTGTACCGTGCTCTGAGCTAAATGCAATATCAGAATTATATCATGCTGATGTTTGATGCTGTATAATTTTTGTAGTGTTTACTATTGTAGCATAACGCATGCCTAACATGCTTCACATGTTAGGCATGCTAACATTGTAGCACTTAACACAAAGGACAGCTGATGTTTATTGGAATGTAAATTGTTTTTGAAGATCTAGATATATAAGTATTAGGCAAACTGTAATTCAGAGGATCACCAAATTCATTGAGATTCATCCTCTGGAGACCATGAATGTTTGTACCAAATTTCTTCAAAATCCTTAAAAGTCGGTTGGATATTAGTCTGGACCAAATGACTGACAGACCGTCATTGCCACCCCTAGAGGCAAGATGCTAGCATGGATAAAGATCCTTTTTATCTCCCTCTCTCAACAATAAAAGCCAAATACTATTGCTAAATTCACAATTCTATAAGAGTAATCATTTCCTGGAAAGGAGCTGGTTTTGAATGCATGACTCACCTAGCAGCTGGACCCCCTGGTGAGGCCGTAGACGTCTATGAGAGCCCACAGCGGTTCAGAGACTTGTACCCCGCTGAAGAACAGCATTGGGCTGGAGTCGTTGATGCGGTAAAACACCCGGCCCTTCTTGTCCACCCAGAAGGAGATGACGCTTCCCTCGTTGGAGAGCTCCTCCGGTAAGGCTTTTGCCCAGAAGCCGCTCTGGGAGACCAGGTCGGGGCAGGCGTACTTTGGCAAAGTGTCTGGGTTGATCCTCGATGGGTCTTTGGATGTAAAACCAAGACGGAGAGCACCACTCCAGCAGCACTGCTTTTTAGTGATCTGGAGAATACATATTTTGATTTCATGAAAACAATCAATTTAGGATTCATTTTTAAATTTACTTTTATCTTTGTTGTGTGAACTATAAGGTAAAAAGTGAGCCATGCTTTAGGCTCTGAGGCTGAATTTTTGCACTGCAGTATGTTGAGCAAAATGTTAAATGCAGCATGTTTACATGTTCGTAATAACAATTCTAACATGCTGATGTTTAGCAAGTATAATTAGCCGGTTTAACTAATAATGTCCATGTCCATTATCTTATTTTAGTGTGAAAGCATCTAACATCAGCACCAAAAACAAAGAAGATGATAAGAATGTCATTTTTTTGCAGATATTTGGTCAAAAACAAGCATTGGACAAAATTATTTTTTTTACCTGATGGCGCTAGATTAAACCAAAGTTTCAAAATTTCATCCTGAAGGGGGACTTCAATGTCTGTACCATATTTCACGGCAATTCGTCCAATTGTTGCTAGATAATCCTGAGATATTTCAGTTTAGACCAACACACAGACCAACATAGCCATCCATAGTGCCAAGGCGTTAGCTAAATGTCAATTTTAATCAAACCAAGGCTAGTTA
Source organism: Anoplopoma fimbria (assembly GCF_027596085.1). Taxonomy (NCBI): domain Eukaryota; kingdom Metazoa; phylum Chordata; class Actinopteri; order Perciformes; family Anoplopomatidae; genus Anoplopoma; species Anoplopoma fimbria. The sequence continues at coordinate 11,019,004 of NC_072454.1, read as the reverse complement.
TCTCGGTATGTTTATCACCTGCAAACGATTTTTGTCTTATTTTGAGCCTCTATTTACTTTGCATTTACCGTGCCAGATAACAGTGTTCCTCACATGGCAATGCTTGCCCTGCTCTCTCACTTTCGAGACTTAGATGGCCTGATAGGTGAAGTGGAAACTTGTTCTAAGCTGCTGCTGCTTTGGCCCACACAAGAGCAGAGAAAAGAGAGAAATTCAAAACAAGGGAGAGCAAAGACGGTATAAAGTGAGCGAGAGAAAGGTAGGGGGGAGAAAAATAAAAACATGCTGGGAGGAAATGAAAGGGAGAATGAGAGAGAATGGACTTAATATTACAAAATACAGTGTGTACTTATGTTATGTTAATGCAGCATCTTGGGAGTAATAACCATTTCAAGTAATAGGTTCCCTGTATGCTTTTGGAAAGTAACGTTTTTTTACAGGTAATGATGGAAGCCATCAGGATGACTAATGTTGGTCGTGTTGTAATCCCCATGGTCGTTTCACATGCAGGACGCAAATGCTGGCAGCATCATGTTTCACAAATTACTGTTGCTTATTGACAAAACAGTTGCGTTTTTCTTGAATAGTGAAACATCAAAATGAGGGATAGGAAACAATCTCATACTACAAATTGCTTTCATGTTGAAAATTTGGTAGAAAAAAGCCTAATATAATTTTTCAGTTTATTCATTTTCTGAGGTTTTATCATAGCTGTCGCATTTGTTTATATTATGAGAACTTCTTACATTAGAATTTGCATGTTTCCATCAATGCCCCACTCATTAGCCTATTTATTTTAATTATATTTTAATATAGTATGCTGGGATCTTTCAGTTGACCCGCTATTGTCGTTTTTCCACTGTTTACAGCTTGTATTCTCAAAACATGGTCAGACTGAAAATATACTATTAATTGCAAGTCGGACACAGCTATAGTTTTACCTTCAGACGAACTTGTTCATACACAGCGATGGGTCTGTTGCTGAAGGTGATGGCGTTACAGAAGCTGGCCTGTCTCTTGACGGTCCTCTGGGACATGTCCATGACGATCTGCGAGCCCTTGGTGCTGGGATGGAAGAGGAGAGGGAAGGAGGACAAACTTCCACACGGCTGGATGGGCAGGCAGCGCTTGGGCTTGTGGTGGCATCGGTGAGATGTGGTGGGAAACGGCCCGTTCAGAGAATCTATGTGGAGGAAAGAAAAGTGGTGGCTTGCTTAGTATGGCCCACAGGTAGGGAGAAGAAAAAACATTACTGAATAAATTCTTCTTGGGGCACAATATACAGTAAAATGCTAACATCTTAGATCAGAATATATTATTAGATTACACAGCCTGCACCACCACAGGCTTCACTTTGAATATATTCTAACATTTTGAGGTGGACTCCTGGTTGTGACCTGCTGTCATATGTAATTTCCTCTCACATATCTCACCAGTTCCTGTAACATCCAATTAAGTAAAGATTAATTCAAATAATCTACTTGGGCTCTATTTTCAACTTTTCAAGGTAGCAAAGTGCAACCACACATTAACTGTTCTCTAGACATGAAAGAACGGTGTGCGAGGTAACTTCCATGCAAAAATGTCATTGGATAGAAAAAAAATACAGACTAGAATTGCTCCCTTGGTTAGGAAATAAAGGCAAATAATGTAGCTGTGAGACCTCAATACAAATTCTCTATTTTCAGCAAATGTTCATCTGTGGTAAATCCAAGAACCTCCTTATACTTCTTATTCTTTATGTTTTAACAGTTTCTCGTTGTGCTAGAACACATTTGTACAACAATCAGTAGAGAGGAGGAAGTGGAAGATAAATAAAACAAAACTTCATCTCCAACAGCTGAATTATTGCAGCAGAAAGCAAGCTTTAAGATCTTACAGGAGTTCTTTATGCATAAATGTCCAGCTGGCTGTATATTCAAGGCTACTCTTAAAATAGCGAGGCATGGCTGTTACATGTTATTTCCAGTTGTGGCTCATGTTTTAAAGAGTGCATATTATTCACAGTATTTTTGCCTGAGAGTCAAGTACACACTACCAGCCTTATCAGAATAGGAAAACAAGAAAATTACTTTTTCTTAATTGACGTTAAATGACATTTAACGTATTTTTCCCCGGCCAGAAGAAGTATCGAATAAGAGCTGACTCAAAGGAGAACATTTGACTCATAACGTGCAGCAGAGCTTTTACCATATGAACATGCGGGAATCATGACTGATCCCACTTACGGTAACCTCATAATGGAGCAAAACATCTTTTGGGGTTTTTAGACTGAAGGGTTTGCTCATTTTGATCATGAGCCGGATTTCACACTCACTCCCTTTCATGAGGACCAACTCTCTCTATTTGTGTTTCCACAGTTCTTTTCAAAGAACAACCCCAAGGTAACTATGGTGTTGTTTCTAACAGAAATTAGGTTTTTATTAAATACAACGCAGGATTATTACAGTTTGATTGGTGACATGTACAAATACAATCTCATCCAGCGATTTGATGCAGTTTTCTATACTACAATACTTAAAGTCCTCTCTACAATGCCATTTAAAGGTCTTCAAGTACCATAAAATCCAGCCAATACGCCAAGATTGGAATCCATATAAATAATTCAGGCCTCATTAACACTTCTCTGTCCTTGAGAACTGTTTGTATTTTCACACCTAAATTTGGAAGACTGTGGAGGAGCTGCTGGGTTTGTTCGTGAGAGGAGTAGACTATATGAGCCACTGCTGAAAGACGACTATTCTTGCTTTCCTTTGAGTGTCCTTGGAGGGTCAAGAGGTTTATATTGTACCCTGGAGACAAATCAATCAACACTGTCAGGATTGGCAATGCCTAATCATGTGACCTCTGAGAGCCGCTCTGATATAATGACGCTATTGGATCTTAAAGGTCTTTAAGGTTAAACTAGGAAGAGTCTTTCCCTTCACATCACAATCACAGAGGCTCTGCCAAGTGTTCTGGGCTCAGTGCAGTGTATTTGTTAAGCTCTTCGCATGCTTGTCGCTGAAGAACAATGTTGAATTGTGCTCCGTGCGCAACAGTGGTCTTAAATGAAGTCATAACAAATCCTTAAACCATATTGCATCCATGATGTCATGTCAGACGTGATGTCTTCTGGAAAACAAAACAGGACTGTATTGTACTCCATTAACGACCAGGCCCAAGACTGGATAGTGTATTTCCTGTTAAATCTGAAAACAGGAGCAACACCTCACAGGCCTTGTGCTTTACCGTCTAACCAAGAGTCCAATGACCTATTTCTTTTTCACTACATTGGTATAAGTCCTGCTGCTTTGCAATTGAATTCTCCAGTCTGTTTTCTATTTTACATCCCAGGTATCTTGGGTGTACAGCATTCAGAGCATAGAGAGGACTTTATTATCTATGAATGAAATCGGATAAGAAAATTATTGTATAATAAAAATAGCTCATTTGATTTAATGTAAATGACAGCTGGTTTGAGCCAAAAGTGCTGATGATACAGTGGCTGTTAAAGTGTGTTTAAAAAGTCATGCGACCTGACGGAGACGTCGGGGTAAACAGTGACCAGAGCTCTGTCATGATAAAAGAGAGATGCCATGACGAACGTCAGATGAGCAACTTAAGGAAGGATAATGTTACTTAAGGCACCACCGCACACAACCTGACTGCCTTTTGCTGTCATTAATTGGATATGACAAACATTGCAGAGACAAAGAGTGGCCCTGGCCAGTGTCACCTGGCCTCTTACGCTCTTACTCTGTGTTTAATCCCCAGACCCGGTCTTACTAAGGAGCCCAAACAGAGGTCCTAATGTGGTGTGACGTCTTATGGAGGCTCGATGGCCCTCTCTCACGACACAAACACTAACAGGAAGCATCCTACAGAGCTAAAGGGAATGTATATGTTTTTATCTTTCAAATATGTCATAGCTTGTGCGGTTTCAGTATAGTGATTCTTAAACACTTGTAATGTTTTAAAACATCTTCCTGTATGTATCACTGTGTAGCAGTCCTTTTACTTTTACAATGCTGTTCCTTTTTTATCTGTTGACATGTTATGAATTGTACTCTAAAATAGAAAAGACGTCAGCCTGATCTCCCCAGTTGGCTGTTTCCTTCACCGGCAATATTGTGCTTTGTAAATGATAAGAGTATTGTTGGACAAAGTTTGAGGCCTCTGGAAAAAAGTCATAGGGGTCAACAAAATACATTTTCAGTGCACAAATCTGTTGGAAGCAATTGAAAGTTAGTTGATATTATGGACTTCAAAGAAGTTTGTTTTTAGTTTCACATAAGACATTATTTTCTCGATTAGTGGATTGATAATTTGGTCAGAAAAATCAAAGTGACGTGTTTGAATGTCTTGTTTTGTCCGACCAACAGTCAGAAACCCAAAGATTGTCATCATAGAGGACAAAGGTAACCGGAAAAACATTATGTTTTTAATAAAAGTGTTTTTAATAAAAGTGTTTTTAAAAAAAAAAAAATATTAACTATCTAGCAATATTATCTAATTAATAATTAGTGATGCTTGTTTTGGAGCTATTTTATGAATCAGGAAACCCAATGTTACTTGTAATCTCAACACTGATCATTTAAAAACTTTTAAAACATTCAACACATTAAAGAGACACCTTTCTTGCAAAATGGTTTAACCTCTGTGCTAACGTCACACTGTGATATCTAAACTTCAGTAATACAATCATGCAGTTTGCCAAATGGGGAGAGTTGAGTGATTAATGAGCCCCGTGAGCTGGACAGGGGCCCTGCAACATGACAGGGATGACATATTCAGGGCCCCAACTGAGCTCTTGTCAGAGGGCCAAGGATTTCTAGTAGGACATTTCAGGAAAACAGCATTCTCATACTTAAGAGGCTGGAACTAGAGAAAATCTTGCATCTTTATTTAAAACCTAAGTGATTAAATGACTCTAGTTGCGGACTAATTTCCTGATAATTGACTGCTCAATTTATTATTGTTGCAGCTCTATTAACATAAGCTCTATTGACATAATAGCTAACTTCTCATTTGATGAACCAATGTTTATTGTGGAAACTTTGAAATAGCCAGAATACAATACAAACAATTAACATACAGAGATCTTAATAAAACAGCAATAACAAATCAAATACACTTTATATTCATGCCTTGGTTTTAAACTTATTTATGGTGTTCGGCACATTTAAATTGCAATAGGAAAATAAGTTTAGGTAATCATGTTGAATGTATGTATCACTTACAGAAAGCAAATGAAAACGACAGACATTACAATTGTCTCTGCAAATAACTAATAAGTAACTCAGTAATTAAAAAAACTAAATGATGTGTTGTATTAGCCAGTTAGGTAGATAGTGTTTGATGCACCTGTTTGGTAAATGTAGGATCAATTTATAGCCAAGTGAGTAGCAAGATAAAAAGTACATACAGTTGTGACACAGTTTACCAACATGGAGGCATTCAGTATGTGTATCACTTACAAACAAATAACAAGCCATGGGGGAGAAGTTATGACCCAACTTGGTTTAGTTTATCCTTTCTGACTTCTTTTAATTAGTCTGTAAAATTCACCAAGTAGAAGAACAATGTTGCGAAACATGCATCTCTGGGATGTTTTTTTATAACATGATAATGTACAGGGTTATCACATTGTGATTTCCTTCCTCCTATTGAAAGCCAGTCGTGACTTACAGAAGGTGGAAAAACTTGGCTTCTTTCACTTCTCATTTATTTTAGTCAACCAGGACGCCTACAGTTTTCATGCAGACAGGCTCGAGGCTGCACGAGCACGCTCCCAACTCGATTACACACCGTCTCCTAATAATACAATCATTATAAGCACATTAGTTATAAAGGATCAATACCGGTGATGCCAGATGCCCTTACCGTAGAAGGTGTTCCTGGTGATCTGACCTCCCATGGCTGGATGCAAGGTGCGTTCACCTTCCTCTCTCACTACCGGCTGGATACACAGTATTCACATTCAGCTGCGCGTCCTCAGTGGCGACATTATTACGAAAACGAGGAGGTTCACGTAGTAAAAAAAAAAAAAAAAAAAAAAAAAAAAAAAAAAAAAAAAAGTCCCGACAGTCACTCCAAGGCAGGTTGTGTTTGTCTAAAGCCTCATAGGCACGAAGCAGCAGGCAGCAGATCCGGCTCTATGCAGCTCCCTCCTGAAATTAACATAAAAGGTGGAGGAGGTGGGGCTTCCCGGGACGATTAACGCTGTAACTACCAAAGAGGGGACAATCTAGAGCGACTACGAGCAATAAAACACCACACTATTCCTGTTGACTCGCAGATGACACTTATCTAACTGTAAGATACATTTAAAACCTATTTGCTACCCCCCACCCTATTTGACCTCTTTCACTTTCAAAATACAGGGTAGTGTTTGTTTTTGTTTACATGACAAACACACTGAGATGTTGTCAGTATCACGTGAGTCAGTAGATGAGAAAAATAAAAGTGCAGGGAAAAGAAAATATTCTAAAATGTATTGTACTTTTGACACAAACCCCACTGTTTTCAAGGACCCATCAGGATTCAGCAGAGATGGTTGTTCTAACCGCTGAAGGTTTAAGGCTTTGTTGGTTTATGTTCTTCTAAAGCTGGTATCTTAAATCAACACAATGTTTTAGGATTTGAATTTGAATGCTGATGGATTATATGAGTCTCCACAATGACCAGGCAGAGAAACCACTGGCTTCAGGCTAAAAGTGAGACTGGAGCTGAGAAATTTAGCCTACAAAGCAAGAATGTGTAGTATATTAACTTCAGTTTTAATCTAATAAAGGTTGATGATTTGTGTTGGGGGTTTAGTAGAAAAACTGTCAAATGAATATTCATATCTCTTTATATTTGCAGTTTCTTTGAGGACTCAACGCCAATTTAGTGAGCCAGAAAATTATTGAGGGAAAATGCACAAATGAAACGGAATACAAAGTGTCCTCATACAACAGTTTGTATATTATCTTACAAAAAAGTTGCTACTCATTTTTTATGCATTTTCTTAAAAAGCCAGCAACACGTGAAATTTACACTCGTTACATGCAAAAAATATTTTCAAAATTAACTTCTGTCTTTACAGGAAAAAACTCAGTTAGTTTTAGTCAACAAAACTACTTTGTTAGATTTAGGAAAAGATTGTCCTTTGGGTTAAAATAACTACAGATGTGCCGTCACTGAGGAACGCAAGTAAGGTGACAAATAAATCAATGTTGACTTCTTGTTTAACAAGGGGAATGGCCAGCCGTCTCCTGGCTTAAACATGGGTGTTTGTTAAACACTGAGATGCCAGAATGCACCGAATCAATCTTTTTGCAGATACTTTTAGGGGCTTTGTAAAGTGGAAGTATTGAAATGATTCACGCTTGACAAAAATATAATGCATGCAGTTCATGTCAGGTTCTTAGGAACCACCCTTGGCATGCGGGCTGCAATTTGAGAAACTATGTATAACATTATGTGCAACATTTGAGAAGTTCAAATTTTAAAGGTTGTTTAAATTAAATCTGATCAAATGAATTCCCCTCTTAGACAGATGTCCTTTCCCTTTTCTTTTAAAGTAAAGGAGCAACTTGTTCGGGCTCCAGAAGTTCAGAGTTGTCCCACCGGGCACCTCTTAGGATCTGCCTTGTCGCCTTAATGTTTACATAACGTGTGTCGGCAGCCAGGCCTGTGAGACACTGTATTGGCTCGGTAGCATGAGCTATATTCTCATGTTGTTTATACAAACTGATTGCGGTTTACTTGACTTGACTGTCTGTAAGCAATTTGCAACGGAGGTTAAGCCATACGACAGGGTGTGTGGGGGGGTTCGGTTATGCAGCATATTACATAGTGATTTTCTATGGAAAGTGGTCAAACTGACTTCACTCGTAACAGGAAATTGAGATGAACCAAAAATATCAAAGCAAAATGTGTGAACAGAACACTTAGGAATTTATGGCTTGGACCCTGTAGCCATCACAGTCATGTTTAATGAAGTGTGACATGCCACCTGATCGCTGGGCTGTCAAAATCTGATTGGCTGTTCTGTAATACAAGGAGAAGTATGGTTCACCGTGAAATAATAAAATATGATGCCTTGTTCCCTACAGTAATATCAAAGCAGCGTGCAACTAATCATGCACTGAGGAATGTTGCCAAATATCTGGCAATAGTAAAATATCAATTACAAAAAAGTGTTTTTCCCTGAATGCAGCCCTGTATTGTGTCATACCAGGAGATATACTGTCATCCATTTCTAAAGAGTATGTAGATACTTCCTGGTACATCAACTTTAACATTTGGGTATCATTTGAAAACTTTTTGTGTCTCTTTGCGGTAATTTTGCTCCCCTTCGTAGCTTTGCTTATCTTTGGGGGTTCATTGTGCCGTCATACAGTCAGGTTGAATCTTCTTCTGATTGTTTTGGATCTTATTGTGGTTGTTTTACGTCTCTTTGTGGATCTTTTGTGTCTATCTGTTGTAATTATGCGCCTCTTTGTAGTCCATTTTGCATCTATTCATAGAAAATTAGCAACTCTTTTATTGCTTTGTGCCATGTTGCTGTCAGTTTGCATCTCTTTGTAGTTGTTTCATGTCTCTCTGTGGTAGTTTTGTGTCTTTTTCCGTCTCTTTGTGGTCATTTTCTTCTCCTGGTAATTTGATTGACATTTTTTATTATCAAATGTTTACTGTCTGGGCACAGGCCCAATAGGTCGGGGGGCCCCTGGGCTTGAGCCGGTTTAGTTATCAATCAACTCATGGAAGTAAAAGAATAGGGCTTAAGTGTCACACTTGGCACATTTTGCTTTAATTCAAACACTACTATATTCTCATCACCATTTAAAATGATTATTTTTACCTAGGGCCTTTGTTAAATAGCTTTGAACTTTTCGCTCAGAATTGAATATACACTGTATGCCCTGACAGAACAGACTGACACCTCCTCCCACAATAGATTATTTGTAGATGGGTGCCTGGCAGGCAGCAGCTGCCTGGTGGGGTGTGCTGGCGTGGAGCCTCAGCAGACATCTTGACAACCTTGTTCGAGGCAGCCGTGTGTACTCTTGCTCTCTTCTGGGATGATGATGTTGAACAAAAACACCATTCAACTCGGAGTTTGGCCCCTCGCCCTGCAGCCATATGCAAAACATTACAAAGCAACACAAGAGCATCATATGATCCTCACCGGGGGTCGTCAGCAGAAAACAAACCGCACCCGGCAGGCACGTATCAAAGGTGAAATCAAGTTGTTCCATAGCATTTAAAAGTGACAGCGGCATAAGGAAGATACCAGGGGGAAAGTTTATTGATTGTTAGATTGTCATCAGGCAAAGTGTAGCTAAAAGGGAATCACACACAACATTCATATAAAATTACCAGAATCCTTTGTATTTATTGGTAGTGAGACTCTCAGGAAGAATTTGACTTCAGTTATCAAAGGCTCTCCGTGGAAAATTGTGCAAACAAACAAACACAAATTCAAGTGTATAAAGGAAATAGGTATTCATATAGTTCATTGTCACAGTCAACTGCATTTGTTTACTTTTATCACTTTGATAGACAGTTTTCCAGAGGCTTCAGCTGTTTTTGAGCAAAGGGTTGTAGATTTAACAAGAAGAACATAAAAGCATTATGAGCTGGGTCAGGATTTTATTTAGCCTGGCGTTCAGCGGTGTGCAGTGATCCAGAGGCTGTGGAACAGAAGGATCATCATTAGGATGTGTTTAAAGACCGGAGGGACTTGGAATTGATTCCCTGAGAAGTCCTATATCCTGTAAGCTAAAAAAGTGCAACATTCAGTCATCTCTTTAATCATTAAATAACTCTCATTACCATATAGTCTGTCGTCCACAGCAGTGTTGCTTGGCCTTCCTCTAAGCGTAATATGCTGTTGACATGTAACTACGATGGATAAACGCACCCAACAGCACAGCTTGACACTCTGACTCCTGGGTAAGGACAAATGTTTTCCATGTAGGGTTACTGAGTGGCAGGACCACAGGGAAGATGAATGTAGTGGCGTCAAAATATTTAGAGTGACTGTATTTGATTGGTAACACTGTTTTTAGTTAAACTGTGCTCTACTGGGTACGACTCTGCAGAGGTTAAAGGGATATTTCTTCATGGAAAACTTTATATGACTAGCAAAGATGGAATTATTTTCTATATTATTATTATTTGGAAAGAGACATATTTGGAATTTATTGTTCATTGATCTTTGTACTTGTAGGACTTTCAGCGTACACTTGCACCACATATGTAGGGTTTTATTGTTGAAAATTCTGCTTTGGTTGTATTTAATCTGCTTAAGACACAAAACGCTATACCGAGACGGGACTTTGACTTGACTGCAAGAAGCCCTAACTTAAGATTTGGCTCGACTTGACACCTAAAGCACAGTCAATATTTGAATCTCAAATCATTTTGGCCTTATCATCATTTGTTTTACTATATGTATCATAATCTTCTCACCCACATGTTCAATCAAAACTCTGGTGACATATAAATGTTAGATGGATGATGATTTAGCCCTAATAGCTCCATCACAGCCTTTTCCTAAACAGCTGACGTTAAAAGAGCCGTTCTTTTACAGCCACAATCCTGCATAAAATATACATCATATTTCTCAAACTAACTCATGGGCCATACTAATCATGTGTTTGTAGCTGAACAATTGCAATGCGGGTCCAGTCATTATCCCCTCTATTTTCCTCAGTGAAAATGCTTTGTTGTAAACATGACAGTCACACCACGTCACTAGAGTACCACTAGGGAGGAATATAATGAGGTATTCAGGGACATTATACGGACGTTTTATGTTGGTTTTCTTTTCTTTCTCTGTCTGAATAGATGGTTCCATTAACATCATTAGACTGGGCGATGACAGTGGCTGATTCTCCTGCGGCTGTCAGTCAAAATTTCACTGGCGTTCTGACTGGTATGGGGTGAGTAGAAAATGACAGATTTCGTCCCTGAACAAATCTAAAATATTTCTTATGTTGACTTGACCATGGCAGTTTTTAAATATATGTAGGCCTACATATATTTTTCTTTATATTATAAAGTTCTTTATTGCACTGTTTATGTGCACAGAGGAAGTCCCTAAATATACTATACTATACCACAAACACAGAGAGTAGGAGGGTAACTTACAGATAATGAGAACAAAAAGGGTTTGAAGTTTGAAGGCTGCTGGCCAAACTTGCTTTTCAGATACAAGCAGTGTAAAACCGTGATGTGCTTTTAAAAGCTGAGTATTAATCATTGTCATGGATTTTTTTTTTTTAGATATGCACTCTATGTTTTGGGAATCAAGGGGAAAATGTAATATATACTAATTTACTTTAATATATTATTCTTAAATTCAAACATATGATTTAAAGATTATGTTAACTTTATCACATAAAATCACATGACTTCCCCAAGAGTCTGAGGCTGCAGAGCATGCGGTTGGCCTACTACTAGGCTAGATATTGGAGCATCCAAATAGATCTTTTGTATCACAGGAAACAGGGCAAGCAGGGTAAATTAGCTTAAGCTAAGGCTATCTCGCTAGTCATAGCAATACACAGTGTAGTTGCTGCATTTTTACTTCTCTTTGTTTACTAGTTCTTAAAAATCTGTACATACTGCCCACAAAAATTACACATTTCTGGCACAATCATTTTCAATGATTGGTTGTCAAATATTCAGATTCTGGTTTTAACTTTGACCAAATATTTAGTCTCTGAATTTTGGCTTCGTTAGGGCGATAGTGCTCTAGGATTGTTTCTATGTTTACCATGTTTATAGTGTCTCTCTTGGAAGTGGAATTGCAATTTAAGATGTTTCTTTGCAGTTCTGCTAAATTGATGTAAGCATGTTTCCATAGTGTGGATACTGTAAATACAAGCTTGGTGCATGTTCTTTTTAAAGTATAACTAAGGGTTTTGCAGTTCCTAAGAAATGCTTCTGCATGCGTTTGAGTAGTATTGTTGTTTTACCTTAGGAACAATACTTTTTATTGATTTACTGTAACTCTTGGGTTTTGTTGAAATTAGCTTCACTTATTCCTCACTGTTTGGATTCCCAAAGACCCACTGCTGTAGGTCTAAAAAATAATAATTTTGAAAAAAAGAAGAAGAACATGATTGCTAATTCATTCACATTTTTTGTCTTTCTCCTGAAATCTGTTGATGAAGGGGTCTGATGAAGTCGAGAGCAAAAAGCTTTGTTATTACATAAGAAAATATTTCATGTCTTAAACGGTATATGGGCCTTTTATCATAAATAGGTTACAGTATATATTAATTTGAATATATATATATATATTATATTCCTTTGTTTTACATTACTTTGCCAAAAAGTGATTCACATACTGAGTGACCTTAATTATGTTTGGGGTTAATTACATTCTTTAGAGCTCTTATCAAAAAGCTATTATAAAACAGAAAAAAAGAAAGGAAAACAGGAATCTAAATTGACTTATTTTGTGTAAATTTAAAATAAATTGTATTCAACAACATTTTTCAGCTTACATAAAATGGAAGTCAGCTAGTATTATTGGTAGCAGTATTTTAAAGGGGACAATTCTCATAAAATATGGCGAAAATTTTAAAGTAATACAGCGATAAAACAATGTTATGTATGTTTCTGGAGCTGTTAACAAGATGGTTAAATGACGCATTTGCGCAAAGTGTAAACCAAATCAAAGCAAGTAAGATGGGTTGCAAAAGTGTTTAAAACATTATTTGGTTAGATTTCCTTTTTGACAAGCACTTAATCTAAAAAGGTTGTATATCCCTGGGATTATAGAAGAAACACCTATATATTCAGATAATTCAGGCGGTTGTGAGGAACATTAAGGGTTGTAAAAGCTGCTGACAGTGAGTCTGCAGAATCGTTGTGCATTTTTTAGGAAAGTGGATTTTTGCCATCATGCAATGCTCTTATCAATAACCAGATATGATTGTTATGGAACATTTATTGGCATTTGAAAGCAGCCCTTCCACAATTTATATTGCTATGGACTGTTCAGATGATTACAATTGATCTCTAACAGAGAGGATTAAATTCAAGCCAGAGGGAAAATCCTCATTAAAGAACCAGGATCATCGCCGCATTGGTTCAAATGCAAGTGAGATTTTCATCATCATATCCACCGTGCAATTCAGTACAGTTTCCCATATGAATGTGAAAAATGATATAACAATATAGTATAATATTCTCATGGAACATAATGTATGCTGACCTAGAAAACCATGCATATTAAATGGAAAACTAATAGCAGACATTGCTGAAGAACAGAGTTAACTAATTAGTCATTTTTTCTTTTTCTTTTAATTGTGCGTTTACATTGACTACCACTGCAGTAGCTGTAGTTAAAATCAAGCACTATCCATTCTACAGATGTCAGTTCATCTGATGCAACACAGCAAAGCAAATTAATTCAATGCAGCATTTTTTCTCATCTCTAAAAAGCACCTGCATCTTTCCGCTGAGGAGGAGCTGAATAGATGCAACAAAGCAGGGCCAAGTCTCAGAGCCCCTTAATCCAGTTACTTACTATTGTTGTTTGGTTATGTCATGATGGTGAGTAGTCATTTTCGAAGCACATGGTTTCTACTTGGTATTGAGACCCCAGGACATCTTAGCCCTGCTGTACTATGAAGGAAATGCTGTACAGCAGTACAGCTGTTTACAGTCCTTCTACCATTGTTAGCATTGTATTGTAAACTGTTTAAACCTTCACTAATATAGAGCCTATAAAGGATTGCTGGAGCAGAGTGTGACTGCAAACATGCTGGAATGTTAACTGAAGCAAAAAGTAAACCAACTGTGAACAAAGCAAGTTTACAGTGAAATAGGACATTTATAATCAATAAATATTTGAGGTGGTCCCTCCAGCTTCGGCCTAATGCATAATTAAAGCACGTTATATGAATTCATAACGATGTAATGACAATAGAGGACATAACACAAACACTGACTGTCTGTATTTGCTTATGAGGTGTAACACATTGATCTCATACTGCTGCTCAGGGCGTATTTTATTAATACACAACCATATGGTGTGTTGGACAGCCTTCAACTGCTTGTCAGTGTAGAATTTCTGTTTAATAGTGACAGTAAAGCTGAACTTAAAGTTTCTCTATTGAACAACCAGAGCATTAATATAGCAGCAAAAAACTATTTGTTATGTAAAAAGATAGTGGAGTAATGTCTACCTGAGCGGAGTATTAAGTTGCTCTCCCTCTCTGTGTTGTAATCCAGCTTCTCTTTGGTTTGTTTACATAGCTTGGCCGGCCACGCCTGCCTTTTATTGCGCTCATATGACAGTTACAGACCGACTGCATTGACGCAGAAACTAGCGCCCATCTTCAATTCCCTCTTAGATTAACACTGTTAGGTCTGTTAGCACTGTTCTCCTTATTTGCACGTTTAGCGCTGTTAGCTCCGCCATCGCCATGTTGAGAGCCCTTGAGAGGCAATCCATGTGTTTAGAATTTGGCTTTTAGCATCTTTAGGTCTGATCTTGTTCATTGCACCCAACAATACGAAATTATGTTATTTCAGAGGAAGACATGGATTAACAAATTCAACTTGGTTCATATTCTGGGGAACACAAATGTGCTCTTTATATTTCCTGGAAATTGTCCAATTTAATATCACTTATGTACGAATGGACATAGTAGCCTGCGATTGTGCTAGAAAAACAAGAGTCATAGTCAGAGCATTATCATAATATTAGAAAGAATCCTCTGGGGACAAGGCATGCTCACAGTGAAGTTATATATTGATATATTTAGAGGTGCTGGAGCTCAACAAATTCAAAATGAAAATGATTTGTTCTCTGAGGAGCATGAGAATTAAGTTTATATGATGTTTAGTTTTAAATATTTAATGTCTCAAGCCTTACAAAAAAGGCTCTTTTTCTTCAATCCAACGTGAAAGCATATGGTGCTTCAGAGAATCATGTACTGCATTTTTTTGTGGCACAGAATTTGCCACAAATATGCAAATGTTCTATATTTATAAAGACAAATTATATAAGAAGGAATTATAATTAAATGTCACAAATACACTTATTTGTAGAACTCTGGAAAAAAGAATGTAGTATTATGATGCTCTGTGAGAATTTTACATCCAAAAATGCACCTTTGTGACATTTTCCCAGGATTTTGCATGGGTACATGAAATTTTATTTTACCGAGGTAATGGAAAAACCATGTTTCAATCCCTCATGAAGCAGTTGCTGAAATGACATGATAATACCTTCATGGCAAAAAGACTGATTTGTTTCATGCTTGAAAGAAACACTTGAAAGACCTCAAGGATTGATGTCAGGGTTGCTGACTATGGAGATGTCAAGAGAGTTTCTTGTTGAGACCTATTTAATCTGGCCCAGGATCTGATGGTGTTTATTGATTTATTTCATGTGGCATTTGCCCCAAAGGCAAAGGCAAGTGATGACAAGGTTGGATCTTCATTCATTCGTGGAAATTCAATCGGACAAAGATGAACGTTGAATAAGGTTAATTAAGTTCAATGAACCAGTTTTCAATGACGAATACCATTCATGTTTTGAAGAGGGAGCTTTTTGATCTCTAGATCCCTGTTACCATCCAATACATCGTTTTTCATATTATATTTTTTGCTTACATAATACTATTTCTAAATGTGCACGTACCTAATTATGATTACAAGCTGATTAGAGAAGCTCAGCAATAAGAAAACCTCAGATTTTCTTTGATGATTCCTGTTACATTTACTCGTGTCCTATAATGTTTAGTATGACAGTTGTGGAGAGAGAAGTGTCAGTATGGAGCTGAGAGTTTTGACGGCCTTTTCTTCAAACCCAGCATGAGCAAAATACTAAAGTTCAAATGCCGTTTTGAACCAAACAGCAGCACTTAAGATGTGTAGTGTAGCCTTCAGCACCTGCTCCACTCTGCCAGTGTTATCGTGAGGAAGTTTTTGTTGCAATTGAACTTCAGGATCAGTAGATCAGTCCCTGAATGAATGTTTGAGGCAAGGAGGAAAGCGGAGCTCATATTTGTTTGTTTATGTTTAGTCTCCTGAGTGACCATCCTTTGCACGTTTCACCCATCCACCCATCCCTCCCAACACCACTATAGAGACTTTATCTCTCTTTATACTACATCAGCTGCTGGAACACTCTTATAATGATGCTTTTGGGTTTATATTGGAGTTAATTGAAAACCCAATGCGACCCATACGCTAAAGGGGGCCTTGGAGCGTTGGTATCGGACGCCGAGGGGCATTGATCAAACTGTGGTAGATAACGAGTTGGGAGTGAAAACATTTGGTCACAGAAATGTAGACTGAATATAAATGCAATAACGACACATTTTCTTTTATATTAAAATAAACAAAAAGGCCCATTGTAGATACACTTATTATCCTCATGTCAATACTTTACAATCGGCATCTTCACCTAAACAGAAACAAAAAGTTGAACGTGAGATGTTGTTTTCTCTTCATTCTACAGACTAGTATATATTTCTTTTGTCATGTCAAGTACTTATAAAAACCTAAACACTGAACCCCATCTGGTCTGAGCCGGTCTGTTTTATTGATAGAGAAGATTTCAGTGTCCACATCCAACACTTGGCTTAAGAGGTGATATCCATTTGAGGAGATTGTAGCATTAGAGAAAGATGAGAAATTATAGCTAAAATGGTGTCAAACATTTCTTAACTTATTTGAATTTTCCAATAGAAACCTAACAGACCTTGAAGGTTTCCCAGGCTGCACAGTAATGCAGAGAGAGATTCACTGGTGGCTTCAGTCATTTCTCTTGAGGTAACACACTGATTTAATGCCATCTGGTGAGAATCACAGAGGTTTGGCAAGAAGTAACTTGGAAGACATTTTGAATTATTGATATTTCCTTCACAGCTTTATGTATTGGTTTGTAAAAATGATAAAAGCAGTATTATTTTTTAGAGATATTTGCTGCTATTTTTTTATAATTTCCCTTTGTATGTTTGTGAGCAGGCATTTGTGGAAAGATGATGGTGTGTAGAGGGTATTTTATGCACCACTCCTATACCTATACTCAATGTGCATGAATGTCGCACTGACCTGTAGGTGAAGATTAAAACTGTTCTCTTGACACTATATGAATAAATTCAATGATGATAGGCCTATGTACAGATCTCTGAAGAGCAGGCATTAGCTTCTTTTTCTAACGACGGCTTAAATACTTGGACCACTCAGGTGACATATATGCAGAAGACACAAATTGCAATCTTTCCGCTCATAAAGTACATAGATCACTGCAAGTAACTGTGGGGAGGGAGAAGCTAATGGAGCAAGCAGCACAACCATGTCATCTCTCAGATAGGTTTACAAGGCGTAGTTTACAAACTTTAAACTTCTTTCCACACACTTTCTGGAACTTACTGGCAAAGACACCTGGACAACGAACTGGAAACAAACTTTATGAGCGCAGAACATTTATTATTGTCATCGAGGATATACACTGAAAATAGACATTTATCTGCAGTGGGTCCAGATATGTCAACATCCCTGGAAAGTCATTCTCTGTGTCCTCAAAATCATTCTCCCATACACTGCCTATGAAGGATTTACACAATGCCAGTAGAGGTATAGCTGATATCATCGGTTTGAATGATTCAAAATGTTTTTTATCACTTCTGACAAAAAGTATTTTTACGTTTGATTACTCAATCTTCTCTAAAGTGTCCAAAATCATTAAAACAATAGGAAATGATTTCTGAAGAATGTTGAGCAAATTTTGAAAAAAATATTGCTGATATTTCTGTAAAAATAAAAACAAGATATAAACTGATCATGTGTTTGACGCATACAGTCTTAATCTGTAAAATAACTAATAACTAATAGATGTCAGATAAATGCAGTGGAGTGAAAAGTACATTATTTGAAATGTAATGGAGTAGAAGTATAAAATAGCTTACTCTAGTAAAGTACTAGCACCTCAAAGGTGTATGAAAGTACAGTACGTACATTCCACCATTGCTGCTAATGGAGTATTTCGACATTGTTCTGTTGGTAAATTTTAATAATAGTCTACTTCTTCCACCACTGAAACTCAAGGTCCATGTACTTGCTTTGATCTTCATACATATCTATTTTAAAGGGCCATTGTGTTAATGTGCATTAAAGGGGATCTATTGACAGAAATGGGATATAATATTAATAGGTATATTTTTTGTAGTGTTGTGTTTTAGTTACTTTAAAATAAGCCATTTATAACTACTTAAGGATAATGTAGACAAACCTGACTGTAACAAGTGGGATCGGAATTAGAGTTGAAACTAAAGTAATGGACATAATGGTCATTTAGTAACTTGGCAAAAGGCTTATCTAGGGAGTCCAATTTGTGTGAAGGGACCACTGAGAACCACCGGTACGTTTTAAACAAGTATTGTATTAGTTGTTTAATAACAGACAACATTAATTCAAAATGTACACAAAAATATACATGCCTTTTGAATATCTCCGAAAGAGAAAGAAAACAAGGTATAATTTAATTCCATGGATGAATTCATTCAGTTAATTTGAGTTAAATTCCTACCACACCACTTGTGGAAAGGAAGGGGTGATTTGGTCTTGAAATCCCGCGGGTATCTCGCCATCTAACAGTTTAAAGGTTCTGGATGATCCAGATTTACCTAGCCAGGTAACCACAAAAACCTTCATCTTATTAGAAAAGTTGAGAACACAACAGGTTAATTTTAGTCTAGTTCACCAAGAATACAGAGGGAAAAAACAAGTAATCTGACCTAACCCTGATATTTATTACATAAACACAGTCCGGGATTGGCTAGATAATTAACCCTGCTTAACCTAAGTTACAGTAGGCTATATTAAAATAGGACAGCAATATATCAGAGAGTGACATTTCCCTTGGTTATATACAGTAACACTGGCTCTAGAGAAGGCCATTTACGTTTTCTGTGTTGTCCACCGTAGTTTATAGTATGTTTGGCACACAAGAAAAGTTTCAGTTGGTTGCAATCTGCAACCGCACCTCCAGATGGTGCCAGATATTGCAATCTCAAAAAAGAAATTCTATAGGTGCTGCACAATTACAGATTACAGTGTATGCAAAGTAGAATCATGTGTATTCATGTAATGTATTAACCAAGAAGAACATATCAGCGCCAAATCCTGCCTCTTATTAAATATGACATTTAAATGCTCATTTTCCCAGAGAGCACATTTTAGATAGCAACCAATATGTAAATACCTGCCCATGATTTAAATATCAGTGCATATATTAAGATAGAGCTAACTTTCATGTATGCTCCTTTTTATCTTTACCCTTTTCCCCACATTCAGGAAGAACTAGTGCTTTTATTTTCAAAGTCAGTACGTAACGAGATAAACGACGTTTCACTCAAGAGCATTGATTCCTCCGTGTCTGAAACAGATGCTCTGTCATTGGCTGTGACTCACAATCATATTAGGTTGACAACAAGGTGAAAGCCATGTTATATCTGAATGACAGCTCGTCTCCTCCAGGAACAAATGGCTTCACATATTGTCTTCTTCTTCCTCTTGGTATACAACACTCTGATCTACACAAAAAATAATGTTCATAATAATAATAAAAACAAATAGTAATCATAATAGTGATAATACAAGTAAGCGTAGTAATGATTATATTAAATAAGATGTATAAAGGAAGCATATTCTTATCGCATGATTTGTTGATTTTAATTCTATAAGTCTTCTGTTTGTGTAAACATGATTTTCCATTGTTGTGGGTAGGATTTGAAGCTGCATGACAATGTATGGGCCTGATTTAAACTCTTGTTCCGCCTGTTGTTTCTGTGCTCTCCAAACAGATGCTCCATCAAATCTCTTTATACTTGGCTGAGCAATGGGAGTTACGCACTGTCACTCTATGGCCCCCGTTCAAAGACTTCCAATGTATAAGCTGTCATTCACCATGATGGCTTTCATGAGTGTGTGCAATGTGTGTGTGCCTGCTGGCTTCTGAACATATGCCAGCGGGCTCTTGTTTGTATCGTCTCTTTATTTGAAAATGTGTTGACAGTAAACCAGTAATATATGTTTGTGATTATTCACACCTGGTCTTTTTCCAAAAGTGTCAACACTGGAAAACATTAACCTCATAAGAGGTCTCCTGTGAGTAGGGTTGTATTTTTCAAAATTTCCTCTTATTGAGTTTTCTTAATAGTGCTGCACTTCACTTAGTCATTATGTTTTTGCCATCAGGGAAGGTTTTATAACGATGCGTAAATGATGCTGTAGACATGTGTTTTCGGCCTGTCATGTCGAGAAACCTGTACAGAGTATAAAAGATCCAAACGCTTCCCTGTCACGATTCTGCATCAGCTCATGTCTATGCGACCGTTCGCACAAAGTTTGCTCTTCTACAGTTGGTTGCAGACCATCTGACTACCAGTTAGTGATAATAACATGTGCATCATGCAAATATCCAGATTTGTTTTTTACATCTTTGCCAAATTGACACCATAAAAGTATGCAGAATGAATTAACAGCAGTCCCTGTCTGTCATGTCTATTCATGTACGGACAATTATCACTGGATTACTTTGATACTCAAGGAAACTTCAAATGTTGACAATTACGGAGAGTCTAAATTCACTCAGAAGACACACTTAATCTAAAAATATGTGTATAATTTTCAGTTTCCAGAGTTTTCATAGGAAAGTGGACATTTGTGACTCAAATTGTGGTCCAAATCAGCAGACCAAACTACAATTAAACTTTGCGTAGGTTTACGAATGCTCGCATGGACCTGTCCTTTCACCTCTCACAGGATCTTTGCTTCACCTCAAGTTTTAAATTATTGTTATGATTATCATTTAGTCATGCCGATTCATTGCCTCGCTTTAAAAGCCGCAGATCACATCTTTCTGGAAGTGAATTTAGAATGCAATGACAATGTGCATGATTTTATAGTAATCGACACCGCTATCAATCACATAAAATGGCTGAAACCCTCAACATTATGAATTAAAATGACAATTTAAAGAGTTAGTGGTTAAATGCAAAATGAGTAGTCCTTTGTGCAGCACAGTTATTCTTTTGACTGTGTCCGTACTCATGACACAGTCTGTCTTCAGCACATCTGTCTTTACTCACACTATAAAGCTGACATCATCTCCACACATGCAAACCCACGCACAGACGCCCACTCTACCCCCAGCACAGGCCTCGTAGCGATTCTAGAGCATGTGGATGAAGGAGGGGGTAAATAAATCAAAATCAACAGCAGGCATCTGTTTGAAACAACCGACAGGATCCAGGATTCAGAACCCCAAAGCAGACACGGTGAAGGTCAGTGTGGGAAAAAAAGGAAACACAATACCGTCTCTGTCTCTCAGGCTGCAAGCAAATGGGACCAATTTTTAGCCATGTTTTTTTAACCTTATTCCACATAAATCACACTAATAAGACTTAGGCTTAATCACCAAGGATACAGATAAAAAAATGGGCTGAGATGTTGCACTCTGTTGTCAAGGAAACTGGTCAGAATTGGCTTGATGGCCTTGGTAGCTCACAGTAAACTGCTGACCAAACCATCAGATACATGCAGCACATGGAAACCTTGAGAGACAAAATCTTCTTCCTCTGCTGTATTTAGTTTATTTCTTGACTGGTGTGATGCTCATTTTTACTAAAGTTTTCCAAAAACACAAGTTAATAACAAGAAGAACAGGTCGGTATGATTAAAATTGACTTAAAAGGCAAACATTAATGAATTCACAATAACACCAAATTAGTTGTATTTACATTACCTCTGACATCTACAAACTTGTAACTTAGAGTTGAATATGCATACTGTAATCTTTGAGAAATATTCTTCATGCAACTGGAAACTATTGCAGCTGATGTGTTCATTAAACAGTCACTTTAGGGATAAGATATTGCTGTGAATGTGGGAAAAGAATAGTTCATGGTATGTGTGTGTGTGTGTCACAGGAACAGAAAACTCACATCTGTGAACAAAACTGCGACACTTAATGACGTGAGTTGAGTAAACACATCACAATAAGCATGAATACAGCTTCTCATGCTTGAATTGAGTCTTCACTCTGAATCTTTTGCAGACTATGTGTTCAGAATCTGTACATGATGTCTTCTTAGGTGGATTTTTTTTTATTAACTCACATTTTGCTCTGTCAATTAATGAGATTTTTTGCTCCCGCCGGAAGCCAATTAAACAATGGACCCTGTGTTCCCGCCCTTGCCAATATTCTGACAGTTCTCTTTTATCAACACACTGCTATCTAATACCAATTACTGACTGTCTTTTCAAATACATGCAAATTAAAGTTGCAGCAAATTGACTGGCTTTCCAGCTTATCCCAGGCACTCATGTGGACCCACCCACTGCTACTATATCTTTTATTTTGTCATTATTTCATCCTCCAGTCAAAGTCATTGTGTTCCAAAGGGTGATATGATGGGAAGGAGATTAACCTGACCCAACTCGTAATATCTGACTTAGCTGACACTAATGTAGCTGTTTATCTGTTATGTGTGTACATATTTGTGTCGCTGCAGGTTAGAGAAAGTGGATAGTCTTACTAGGATGTAAAAAAAAAAAAAAAGGTGAAATGCACGACCAGAGCATTTTCTGTAATCATAATCAGCTTGTATATAATATAACTTCCTCCCAATGATCTAGCCCCCTCTAGTGAGTAAAGAAATGATCACGTAGGGGACTTCTGCCTCAAAGGTCCTCTTTAAACATTCATACATCATACATGGAACAGAAGGTTTCAGTGTATTATTCAAATATTGCAGCATTTGTAACATATTTTGAAGACGACAGAGATATTGCTCTTAAAAGGAATACAATATAATTTCAAATGTCAGGTTGCACCTTGGGTGTGTGTTTCCCTCCCTCCCTCTCCAGTCATTTTCTACCCTCAGTATCTGCTGGCCTAACTCTGCTGTTGCATACATTTGCTTTTCTGATCAACCAATTCCTCCAGAATCACAGAAATGGGCTCTTTCAAACCACTAGGGGGCACTATGAAACAACACAGCCATTAGCAGATTAGCAGGGGAGTTGTAAGTGATGGTTATTTCCCCAGCAGTAGCTGTTTGTTGCTGTGTTACTGAAAATGAAATTCAAAACAAACAGGTCTGTTTGGTACATTTCCCCCCATTCTCCCCCGCTATTCCTCTGATTCGCCCTCGTACCACTTTTTCTTCCTGTTTTTCTTTTCTCTTTCTGTCTTTCTTTTTTTTTTCTGAACCAACCGGTGGTTATGTTGTCTGGAATATGCTAATCTGCTATGCACCGGCAACTCCCTGGGTGAAGATCACTTATTAAAAGCATAGTTGGGAGGGTTTATGCAAATTGAGTCAAATCAAAGCAAGCTTTCCCTTGGTTGGTTACCCCTTTGCATACATTGTGAATTTGAGACCAATATTTTATTCCTGATATTCCTTTTGCGGAGCCTGTGCCACTTTCACATCACCTCTGAGCTATCCGCGTTGTGTATTTAATGTTGAATTCATGTGGCTCTGCTTTCTTATTTTTTTTTTTGCCAGTGTGTTGCTGCAGACAAACTGTTTTCTTGTCTTCAAAAGGAGAAGTTTCATTTCCCGTTGAGTGGATTGACAGATTTGTTAGAAGGAAAAGATGGATAATATCCGCTGTGGCCAAAGGCTGCCGTGAAGTAGTCTGACACAGACACTGATTAAGCCTCTTGAGATCTGAAGGGATTGTGGGTATTAGTTGTGAGAGAAAAGGAGAAACAAAAAGAGAGGAGTGAGCAGGCTAAAGAACAAAACTGTAAATTGGGTTGAATGAGATGCAAGTGTCCTGTGGGTGTGCTGGCTTTTGCATATCGTGTTGTTCAGGTTGGACCAACAATCAGTCGTGCTTCCTTAACTCCAGACTATTAGGTGCGGTAGAGAAGGGACAAGCAGATCTCAGATCAACAAGGAGGAACAGTATTTTGGATAATGTGCTACATTGTTTGTGAGCAGCGTCGGTTTCTGATTTCCTGGTCATTATTTAGGAGAAAGTCACACTTTCTGAATCAGCCTGGCCCATTTTGCAAGTATTGTAATGAAGGTCTTAATTGGACTTCTTGACATGCATATGGGTTTATGTTTATACCACAGTGATGCACACACGCCTGACTTCTAAAATCACCCCTGCCCTTTAGCGCACCTTGTGCTGTGCAAAGGTGAGTCCTCTATGTTCCATATTTATATTTTGACAGTAAATGAAGTATAAAGAGCAGAGGTCAATGTCTGCCCTCCAGTAAAATATGCACATTCTGCAGTCTTGTATTGGATACTAAATATCACCAGGTATTCCTATTACTGATGCATATTGTTGTCTAACTGGGAATTTTCCCTTTAAAGAGTAAGGACATCAGTCATTACTCAACCGTTCACTTCAGCCAGCAAAATTGATTAAATATATTGAATGTTTGTTCATGCTTTCAGAGGCAGAAAGCCATATTTAGCCATGCTTAACAAATGGATTTTTTCTCAGACAAGTAAGAGTTAACATTTCACCATCTTTTTCCTGTCAACGTGAATATAATCTCTGATGAAGACAACTCATGAAATCACACATGGCTCAGTAACAACGGTATTAAAGCAAAAATAATTTCCTTACGTGTCTTATTTTACTGTATTTTTAAACAGGCATATGATACTTTAAATGAACTACCTTGAACTACTTCATACCATATTATCTGAAGGTGAATACACATACTACATTAAAAATGTATGTTCGTGCAAAACCTAAACAGTTTTTGTCCATTTTAGATTTAGATAGCTAGTAGATATATTTGATAGCTGCTCTAGCACCCCAAACAAAATACAGTGTGTGTATCATGTCTTCACAAGTGGCTTATGTCTAGACGTATTAATTTAGACAGTTGCATTCCTCCATGTCTTTGTGGGTCAATTCAGTAAGGTTTGGACTATAAGGGGTTCACTTGAGCACATTTCAACATTTAACCCGAGCATAAAACCCATCAGTGCAGTAGCGGCAGCTGTGGATGATTCCTTAATCCAACCAGACACTGGGAGACGGATTCATAAAGACAGAAAGGCTTCCAACAGCATCCTCCCTACTGCACACCAGCAGGGGTAAAATTCCCTAATGTGCAGAAGGGTTTGCCGATTGCAAAGTCTAATTGCAAAATTAATCAATTACAGAGAATAAAAAACTCATTTTTATGCCTACTATTGGTGGTTGGCTTGCTCACTTCCTGTAGTCCTGATTCACTGGATCATATAAGGTTTGTGCTCATTGTAAGAAAATGAAATGATCCCACTTCACTTAGATATTTGCATATTTACTCAAGAACAATAAGGTTCTTTTACAATAGCATAGTAACTACTTCATACAAGTATAGCATATTCAATGTTTGCAGGAGTCCTGTTGATATAGTTACACAGATTCAGCCCTTCATTAATGGTGAACGCAGTTCAATAATGTCTCAGTCTGGATGAAAGCAGCCCCCCATAAAAACCATCAGAGGGCAATCGATGTGCTTTCATCCCCAGGACGGAAATTGCACTCATATGGCTCAGATTCTATGAAGGTCCCCCATCCAAAGCCAAATCATTAACATCAAACTTGCAGGAAAGATATCAAAATGTCAGTCTGCCCTGCAATCTCTTGGCAGATGAGTATTGCCTCTATTTCTTATACAATTTCAGTCTTCTCATATCAACTCCTGGCATAGCCTACTGTAGGCCCATTTCCCCCAGCACGATTTTATTATATTGAATTTGGAGAGTTGTGCATGTTGGAGATCTTTTTCTAGAGAATTATTGGCATTACATACTTACATCCAGTACATACACCCATTACATATATACATCCAGTACATACATCCATTACATACATACATCCAGTACATACATCCGTTACATACATACATCCAGTACATACACCCATTACATATATACATCCAGTACATACATCCATTACATACATACATCCAGTACATACATCCGTTACATACATAAACTACTATGAATAATGAATTCCCTTAAGACTTCTTTTACTTGGAGACATGGTTAATTCATATTAAATGGTCGGCTCATCCAAAGGACCAAACCATACTTTCCTCTCGTGGAGTCAATGCATATAGTTTTGGTTTTATTTACCTATTTCTGAGAATTTTGCTACCAACCCAACTGAGCTGAATGGAATTTCTTTTGTTAGAGTAAACTTGACGTAACTTGACTTTGTGGTGCTCACAACAAATAACTACTATAGTAGGAGTGTCTAAATGGAAGGAGTCTCTGTCTTTCTGTCTGTCTGTAGGTCTGTCCTTCGATTTTCTCAACAACCATTCATTAGATCGCACTTGGTGGATGTATTGCTGAGGACCCAAAAAAGGGGACATATTTATTAGTAGTGCGTTATGTACACACTGTTCTGTGTATTGAGAGGAGACCCCTATTAACTGTTACCCCGCCAAACAGCATGCTGGGTACAGCTCGCTCTCCGTTGCTCACTACAGTACATTCAATAACATAAAAAGAAACAGTGACCGTAGCAAAAAAAAAGCCTTCATTTTCGAAAGAAACATTTAAAGTTACTTTTCGGAATGAATGCTTTTTTTCTCAGTAATTAGCCTGGTCCCAAATAGCTAGCTGTCAGAAAATAAGGCATATATTCGAGCATTGCAAAGGGATGCAACAATGCCTTGGCAGGTGTTTTGCTCTGAAAGTGCAGGATAGAGTGTGATTTGTTTAGACGAGCAGTTCTCAAGACAGGTGCAAGCAGCAATAACGGAGGCCAAGCTAATGGCCCGTTCACTAGTTAGGGAAATAACACTTATGGAGTAATCAAGCCATCAGGACGATCAACTCTGATCCTGTCAGGACCCCAAGGAACTCTCAACACCACACACTGCTACTCCGTCCACTACACATTTAATGTGTATGTATGGCTCAGTGGTAGAGTGGGTCATCCTTCAATGAGAGGATCGGCAGTTTGATCCATGTCGATGTGTCCTTGGGACACATTTAAATTGTAAACCTTCTATACAGTGTATTTTGTAGAATACTGTGTACTCTGAGTATGTTGTATGTATTGCACATTTAGTTTTTATAATCGGTTTAGTGAAGAATTTGTTTAAATGACATTACATTACATTACATTACAGTCATTTAGCAGACGCTTTTATCCAAAGCGACTTACAGGAAGTGTATTCAACATAGGTATTCAAGAGAACTACTAGTCACCAGAAGTCATAAGTGCATCTCCTTTCTTAAACAAGCATCTTAAAGCATAAGCCAGAGCAAAAGTATAGTGCAGAGGCAAGTTACTACGAAGTTATTACTATGACCGTTGTGTAGCTTGAAATACTGTGTTAAACTTATTGAATAGGTTTCAAGAATAGGCTTTTCAAGTCCTTCTTTAAATAATATTCAGTTGCCCATGATCATTGAAACTCATTGAAATATTTTTGTTCATACTTGCTGGATCATCAGAAAACTGATCCCTCCCTACATGATTCCAATGTAAATAATGCGGGATACAAATCCATATCCCTTTCTTTGTGCAGAAATATATTCCAAAATTAAAAGGGAAAGAGTTGAAAAGAAGTAGTTAAATAACTACTTGGGTAATGTTGCAATGTTTAAGATCTGGCCAGAATTTTCCAATGGGAGAGGACTTGTCAATCACATTGAAGGTACATTTTCGATATTTTTTTTCGAATGGATTAAATCCAATGTGGCGGAAATGAGAAAATGACTCGTATTTTCATTGCACTTCGCCGGGGGAAGGATGGGCGGCGGCTCCAGAAGACAGACCTTTAGTGAGCTGTTAGTGGTAGCAACTAGCATTGAGCCAGAGCAAACCCCGGCTCCAGGAGTCCCAGTGTCTTAAATGGCAACCTGTGTAATGACAGCAACAGAAAGTTTATTGATCAGGCAGGGAGTCGAGACGGTCTGGGCTCAGATCCATTGCACTGGTGTTTGCATTGTCTGAATTTGTGTTACTACAGCTCCGCTTACTCAAACAGTATATTAAAGCACAGTAGTATTCATCCTTTTGATCATCTGGCATGTATGTTAAGCTCAATGTATGCCAAGGCCTCCTGTGATACATCCCACATACACAAAAATACATACAAACACAAACTTGCTCTCTTTCTCTCTGCCTTCCTCCCTCTTCTTCTTGCATTTCTTTCTCTCTTTGTGCAACATCAAAATAGTTTCAACCCTCTGGAGCTCATTCTATTGGTCTAATGGTCCTTATGGTGGGAATGCTACTTTTGTGTTTGAAAGACAATTACTTGCATATTTCACCACTCATCATCTTGACAGTGTGCACGTTCTAGTTCCTACTGCAAAGCTATTTTGTTACAAAAGCAATTAGCGACCTTCAAACAACACTCCTTCAGTGTAGTGCTAAATTGAAATAATTCAAAGGCAGGTGACATGTAATTGCTGTAATTAGTGTAATGTAATGTATAATGACAAGTACTGTAATCATAGGATAACTGCTTTTGGATCATAATTGGAATAACCTGTTATATTCAGTGTGCATCTAATAACTTTGTTTGTTTGCATGCTTGAATAGTGTGATTCGTATTGATCCAAACGTATTACACAGAAATCTCTAATTATCTCTTCTCAAATATGCCTTTGTCAAATTTTCATTTTGCTGTCAACACTTTGTTAGCTTTCTGTTACAGTACGTCAAGATGTCCCTTCATTTGGAAAAGCATCATTCTCAGAAAATCAATTTCCTTTGCTTCTAAATTTAGTCTGCTATTCAAGGAGATTGTACTGAAATGATTGGGAGGAAGTTAGATATCTTCTCTTTTTGCTGAAACGAGGGGAGACGATAAACACAACGCATGTCATTTGACTGTTAAAGCGATCATATTCAAATATTGTGAAAAACGATGTGATTTTGTGACTCTCAGTTGTTTCTATTATTTTGTCAACCCACTTTATATCAATAAAGGTACATTTAATATCAGAAACACTTCTGCTGTATAATTTCATACAGTTTACCAGCACCATAAATTAACCCTCATTAAGGTAGAATTTTTTGCAGGACTGCATTATTCTAAGCTTTTTGTACCTATATGTAAACTGGCAACTTAGTGTATATCTACCAAATAAATGTAGTGGAGTAAAAAGTACATTTCCCTCTGAAACGTAGTGGAGTAGAGGTAGGAAATAGCATAAAATGTAAAGTACTAAAGTAAAGTACAAGTACCTGAAAACTCTATTTAAATATGCTGCAGTTGTAAATTATACTTTTTACCCCTGATTCACGCTTGAAAAATCTGTTTATCAGTAAGTAATATGCAGCTTTTGATTAACATTGTGAAGGTTTCGTATTGTATAAATGATGTTGTGTAAAGACCCATTTTTATGTCTATCATGGCTATATGGCGCGAATTTTAGCTCAAGTGATACAGTGACATGCTTGGTTTTTGTAGTATAAAACCAGTGGCAAAATATCAATGCAATGGACAATTTAAGCAAGAGCCATAACACACAGACAGAAATACACATTTGCTGTCTCACATGCTCATCAGGGACAAGGATACAATCTTTTTTCTTTGTATTTGACATGAATCAATGTTGACATGTTCTTATTTCCAGCGCTGAAGCTTCTTTTTTTTCTTTAAACCCTGAGATGAACTGAAAAGGAAATTCTGCGGCATCCGCTGTAGCTGGCGACACAGCTGCCTCGGTCAATAGGCCAGAGCTGCTCATGGACTTGGAGCAGACGATGGTGCCAACAAAGCTGGATCAAACAGCTTGATCTGTAAAGGACTTGACTCAAGACACAAATTGACTAGGGGTGCAGGAGAGACCACCTCACCCCCGAAGTCGGATAACTTTCACAGTTCATAGACACAGAGAGGGACACATTTCTTGGAAGGGTGCCACAGTCATTAAATCCAGGCTATTTTTGTATTCTGCACACGCATCTGCTGAAGATCTGTCGCTGTGGTTCTGATATCACGGGAGGCGGAATCACCTCTGCCCCTCGACTACCTCCCATGTTTGTGACGGGGACTTATGCTATTAGACACCACAGGAAAGGATTTCACTCTTGTTACACTCCGGACTGCTGATTGAACACCTCAATGCTATCTGTCTCCAGGATAGTGGTCTGCTGCCAGAGGCGCTTCATGTAGTGGTAGATGATTTGCTTCCATTCAGATGGATGTACTTTACATGACATTAAACAGAACCAATATGGGATATGCCTGGTACAAACCCATCCCATCTCCCCTTTTATCCCTCCCCCTTTGAAGAGCGTGGGAGAGTTTCATGCCCTATTCATCTTGTGAAAATATCATTTTATAATCTGTGATTTTCATTCTAAAGGGATATGATGTGGAGTTAATGGTCACATGCACTTTAAAAAACAAAGATAATGTTGTTTACATATGTATCCTCAAATTGGCAATCATCTGAAATGAAAATTAGACTCACTTCCATTGTAGAATTTTAAAACATGCATCAGCATAGATCTGGCAGGCACTCTGTGCTAAGTGTTTCTAATGTCTTGAGAGAGAGTAAATAAAGAGCCTAATGTGTTCTAGTGCACACATCTAAATAAGACTTGTCAGGAGAACATAATCTTCTCTTCCCATGATGCCTTGGATATTGTGATGGCTTGGCTTGTTTGTTTTTGCGTTCAAGGGACTGCTTTGAAAGGGAAATGATAGTGATATTTTCTCGTCAAACGTAATGACTTCTCATTTTGAATTCTTAGAAGTCTGCAGCAGAGGGACATTGTGCATCTAGATTAGCTTCAGGCCTGGCTCTATTCACAAAGTGGCATATACTAAAATGTTCATGATTACAAAAATATTGTGATGGATAGATCAACTTCAACATTAAAGATAAAGAAAATTATTAATTATTCTACACAAACATTTTTATGATTTTTAGCAGAGGCAATATATAAAAATTTCAATTACTAGTGTCAGTTTGAACTTTCTTTGTTCAAGATTGAAAACATTACTAGATTTTTGTTAAAAACTGATTATTGTGCTGTACATATTGTAAGTGACCAATGCATCCTTTACATTGTGTCACAATTAAAGGAAATCATTATGTTTTTGTTTTTTAACTAAAAGTAGAGCTTGTTTGTTTCTAGTCATTTACAAAATGCAAATGTGAGTTTGATTATGTTGATAGGTCTGGCTGTTGAGGGTCTGTCAGAATTTGTTGACTGGCAATACTGGAGTGAAATGGGTTTGTTCATGTATTAAGATTGTTTTATGGAATACTGAAATGAAAGAAGCTACTTTCATGTATTTTGTTTCTTATTTGGAGTACTAGAGATAAACGGCTACTTTTATGTATTTTGTATGTATGTAATACTGGAGGAAAAGGCCTATGATTGCAATGATTCGGGGACACTGGTGTACAATTGACTATTTCATATATTTTAGTTATTATATTGAACTTGTGTGATTGTGTTGTGGACACTGGAGAGTAACAGACTATTTTAAAATGTTCAGAATTTTGAATTGTCAGGATATTTGTGATGTGTGTTTTAAGGCTTGTCCTGTTTATTCTGTAATGTTATGGTTATGGTGTAAATTTGTAATTGATGTCACTATGTTAAGTCTGTTTGTGAACCCCAGGAAGAATAACTGATGCAATGCTGTAGCTTATCGGGACATATATATTACTTTCTCTACTTACATCAATGTATGATTCTTAAAACTGCATTACTTGATTTTTTTTGGCCACTTGGGGGACAGTACGGCAAGCTGTAAACACAACATTCATAGATTACCACCTTATAAAGTTTAAACGGGGCACATGTTGTCAAACAGTTGCCAATTCATCCACCCCTGAGAAAAAGAGCAACATCAACACTAATATGGTGTCATGTTTAAGTCAACCTCATGGCTGATGTCCAATATTTATTCTGCTTTTGGTTCCGTTTTTTCTACAGCAACTTCTGAGGGAAATGTCTGGCTGTATAGCTGCTAAAAGCTCCACTATGTTCACCAGCTAGTGACAAACATTGTCTGTCTGTTCAGTAGAGGTGTGGAAATTTGTCAATTCTAAGATGCAAGATGATTCTGCATTGATGCATATTATGGAGTTTGGTTTCAGTTCAGTCTGAGTCTTGCTGTTACGCTACTTTTTATCCTTTCTCCTCTTTCTTACTCTCCGCTTTAATCTCCCTGTGCTCCATTTTAGAGCTGCCATGTATAAACCTTATTTTTGTAGATTACAGCACAATGTAATGATCCGCAGAAGGATCCCAGTAAGCAATAGACATCATTTCAACATCTCTGCTATGTGTAACATACCTCTAGCCAAAATGGTGTTGAAATTGGTTAAATTTAGTTTCATTTTCTTAATTTGTAAATTCTAAAATCTTTTCATTCTAGTTTTACCTACACAACTTGTGAGATGGATAGTATCCCATGTTTTTTTTATATGATATTATTGATAAGGTCAATGTGAAGCCACAGTTCAGCTCTGAATTGGACCGGCTATGTCAAGCCTGCTTTTAGCCCATATGGTGAAAGAGCATTAACGTTTTAACTTAAAAAAAATTCTGGCACATAGTTCATATAAACCAATCTCCAATTCTCCAACCTTCTTTCTTTTTTCACGCAAATACCAATAATAAAACATGCAAATACAATTCTCAACTGCTGGAGGTTAGAAGTACTGATGGTACAACTCTTGTTGAATTGGTGCGCTAGGTCTTATATATTGGTAGTGGCTGTTAATATCGGTGTAATATCTGTAATTATGCACATCTAACAGTGGCTAAAGATCACCAAGAAACCATTGAGTTTAAGTTAACAGAAATAGAGTCAAAAGTTACTAAAAGAAACATGTTATTGTTAAGTTGCAGCTAAACTGAGTTATTTCCATAAATAACTTGTTGGGCATTATTCTGCAGTAAGATAAAATGTAGTGGCTCCTGAGAAGAAAAATGTATAGAATGTTGTACAGAGGTGTATAAAGGCTCAGTGTCCCTTATGTGGTGGGTTAAGAGTACCTGCAGAGTCAGAATATAGCACACTGTCTGTCAGCATGTGGACTCCACTATTCTTTCTGCCATAGAGGAATGCTGGTGAGCCTTTGTTGTGGCTGTGAAGTTCTGTCTTTCATGAGTTGCTGACATTACTGACATTTCATCATTTGAACCATAACAGTCTTTATATTGGCCAGACAGTCTTTCATATCATAATTTTCAGGACAGTGGGACTACCATACAGCGTGCTGAAATCTCCACACAACAGCTTGATATAGTATTTCCTCATCTGCTGCAGCAAAGCGACCTACACCAGCATCACTTAAAAAGGAAATAGAAAAAAGAAGTTCTCGTTCTTCAAGGCTGTTCAGTGTTCATTTCTATTATTTAATATCAAGAAAGAGTTCAACTGTTTTTGTTAGGATTTTGCATTTGAAGCAAGGTAAATTGAATTTTGTAAGGTCTAAAGATGAATTAGTGCAGGTCTGACTATTTTCAACATTGTTACCTACCATATTGTTCTGAAAAGCTGAGGGTGCTGGGTTGCAGGCAGATATCAAAATAAGAAAACAGAAGCCTGCACACATATCTCTGATGTATTTGTTTCCACTTATAAAGATCAACCTTTTGGCAGACAGCCTGCTTCAGGATTTGAACAACTGTCACCTTACTGGCATTTATACCAACAATGACAAGTGTTACAAAGCAAGGCAACATAATTGAGGCCTAACACCAAAATCATGTTCCGACTATCTAGAAATAATAATAATCCTGTACGAATTGGCCAGAAAAATAGTTGTCGCACCTCACCTGGAAAGCTTTCTGGAGCCAATCCCAGTATGGGAGCTTGCTGGCAATCGACTGGTGGCTGCTGGACAGACCCCTGTCCACAAGGCCTTCAACCTCCACCTCCATAAGAATTTCCATGCACTAAGGGGGAGCCTTGGTACATTGAATCCGAATGGGGCATGTTCATGGCCTTCCTTATGGAAGCAGCTGATAGGAGTCAGAAGGGCATCAGAAAATTGGCTGCAACCTATGAGCCCGCTGGTGAACACCAGTGCTGAAAGAGGCTGTAAAGCTGAGGAAGAAGAGCTTGACTTGTCAGGGGTCTCCGGAAACAGCAGACAGATACAAGTTGGCCAAAATGGCTGCATCTGCGGCTGTTGTCAAAGCAAAAGCCTTGGTGTGGGAGTATTTTGGGGAGTCTATGGTCGGCCTCAAGGTAGTTCTGACAAACTGTTAAACGTCTCAGAAAGAGAATGCAGAGCTTGTCTCAGGCTGTGTTCAGAAGGGGAGAACTGTGAATCCTGACACATGAGGTAGAGCGCTTGTCCCGTAACCACAAGGTTGGTGGTTCAAACCCCTCTACCGGCAACATGCCGAGGTGTCCTTGAGCAAGACACCTAACCCCAAGTTGCTCCCCCGGCGCTTCATTGCAGCCCACTGCTCCTCCGGGATGGGTTAAATGCAGAGAAATAATTTCCCCATTGTGAGACTAATAAAGGCTTAATTATTATTATTATTATTAATTATTTTGTGCATTAGAAGGAGCACTTTGAGGATCTCATAAACCACACCAACACGTCCTTCGAGGAGCAGGCAGAGTTGGGAAAGACTCATCCATATACCTGTCATTGGCCGCTGCGGTCATCAAAAAGCCCCTCGGATGGCAAGGTGCCAGAGGTGGATGAGATTCGCCCTGAGATGCTGAAGGCTCTTGACATTGTTTTGGCTGTCTTGATAGTGTTGTGTGGAGGTCAGGGAAGGTGCCCGGGGATTGGCAGATGGGGTTGATGGTTCACATTTTTAAAAGGTGGGACCAGATAGTATGCTCTTATTATTGGGGTATCACACTTCTCAGCCTCCCAGGGAAAGTTTTTTCCAGGTTGCCTGTAAGCAAACTCTGACAGATTGTGGAACCCAGATTCAGGTAGGAGAAATGCGGATTCCGTCGTGGCCGTGGAGCAGTGGACCAGCGCACCAGCTGCAGATCTGTTGGAATCAATCTACAAGTGTGTTGTTAACTTGGAGAGGGATTACATTACATTACATTACATTACAGTCATTTAGCAGACGCTTTTATCTAAAGCGACTTACAATCAGTAGTATATTACATATCATTCACCCATTCACACACTGATGACAGGCTACCATGCAAGGTGCCACCATCAGACTCTAACTAACATTCATCATCCAGTCCACACCGATGGCAAGCAACTTGGGGTTAAGTATCTTGCCCAAGGACACATCGACTGCCAAAGCCGAACCACCGACCCTCTGATTGGAGAACAACCTTGCTCTCCACTACGCCACAGCCGCCCGTTGGGATTACAACTGTGTTCCCCGGGGATTCTTGTCCTGCTCCTGGACAGGATTTCAAGGTGCAGCCAGGGGGAGGAGGGTCACCAGTTCGCGGACCTAAGAATTGCGACTCTGCTTTTTGCAGATTACATGGTTCTATCTGCTCCTTCAAAAGGTGACCTTCTGTACGCACTGGGGCGGTTTGCAGCCATGTGTGAAGCAGTTAGAATGAGCGTCAATACCTCCAAGTCTGCAGCCATGGTTCTCTGCTGAAAAACGGTGGATTGCAAACCCTGTATTGGGAGTGAGTCGATGTACCAAGCGAGGGAGATCAAGTATCTTGAGGTCTTGTTTGAGTGAGGGTAAAATGGAGCGTGAGATGGACAGGTAGTACAGCATCATCAGTGATGCAGGTGTTGTACTGGAGTAAACAGAACAGTAGTTTCCAGATTAGCTCGCCATCTCCATCAATTCACCAACTGATCCTGAGTATGGTTACTATGTCACCCAGCTTCTAAATGTTTTGCAAAGATGCACTGATACATTTAGCTGTAATGCATTCTGGTGTGACCTGAAAATAAATTGAAATGAATGCATCAGAGTGTGCATTAGTGTATAAGTGTGCAGCATTTCATTTTCTTTTTTGCAAGAGACGTTTCTACCATAAATCAGGAAGTATGAGAGTTTTCTATCGTCAGTTTTTATTTTCATTTTGATAATTTATTTTGGCTATATTTGTTATAGGAAGCAGGGAATTGTGCAAAATAAAGTCACAGAACCTGACAGAGAGTGTACATTGTTTAAAAACAATGTCTGAATATTACATTGTGAGCTTCACCTATTTTAATTTTGAATACTTTTTAAGACCTTTACTCTTCTCCAACTCAATTTTGAGAACAGTGGGTGTGGTCAAAATTCTCAGATATTTATAAACAACTTTTACAAAAAGGATTGTGTTGAAAAAAGCTTTTTTTTTAGCCTCCATTGCATATAATTAAAAGTCGATGACAGTAGCCAGCAGTTCATGAAAAAAACATAGTGTTTTCAGCTAGTTGTAATAATTAAAATTGTCACTGGTCCAGTTTTCCCTCGAATTGGCTGAGCATGTGAAGGAGATGACCAGGTTTGGTCGCAGCTACTTTTGATGAAAGGAGAGAATTCATTAATTTAACTGGTAAAGCAATTATGAAATATGTATGTGGAACACACTGCATCAGCGTGATGAAAGTCTGTCATTGTCCTGACGGCTGGTTTTAGCATTGACATTTTAATTGGTGATTTTCAGCTCTTATTCTGCACCAAAAATACACCAACGGCAGAGAAAGTTTCTAGGACATTTCAGAAAGAATGTTAGCTTCTAAGCTGGTCACATACACAGTCATGCACACTGGCACAAACACACACAGACACACACACATGCACAAGCATACATACACACACACACACACACACACACACACACACACACACACACACACACACACACACACACACACACACACACACACACACACACACACACACACACACACACACACACACACACACACACACACACACACACACACACACACACACACACACACACACACACACACACACACACACACACAATGGAGTCATTGAAATTGAGTAGTCTGACTGAGCCTTGTGTGGGCTCAGTGACAGCGTTGATTAAACATTAAGGAAGAGATATAATGCCATTTTACCATTGTGAGTTATCCAACCTCTTTGTACTATCATTTCATCTTTGCCCTTGAACTCAAACACATTGCCGACTGACAGGATAGAAAGAATAATGATAATGAATTATGCATAAATGAGAACTTGAATTCATCTTTATCCAACTTTGGGAAGTTGGTGCGTTTGAGGACCCCAGAGTGTTATTTGTCATGCAGCTGACAGGAAACACTGCGGTTGGTACTTGTAAAATGGGCTCAGTGTCTGTGCCAAACAGTTTTGCTCAGCATTGTGGACCGTGATCCTGATCCTCTTCATCTTTGGTGGGAATAAGTGGATGAGAAATGTGAGAAAATAAACAATTTGTCTACTTGGACTTCCTTTAACCCATTTCCTAAATTGATGTGGGATGATTTGGAAGCAAGTTGTAAAAAATCAGTGTTAGATGCTATGAATAACGGTGGCAAAATGCCTGGTCTGGTTAAATTCTTGATGCGTTTTCACTTACTTGAAAAAGGAACAAGGAAAAAAAACTCAACACTGGGACATTTTGTATTTTTTAGGTTATTTTCACACTGTGGGCCTTAAATCTGATACTCTAAGATAGTAGCCATTGAATTTCCTTTTTTGCAAAACAGTAACAGCCTGTGATACCAGATGTGGTGTCTACTGAGGTACAGAAGTGCAGCAGACACTCACAGAGAGGACAGAATTGCCAGCAGCAGTGATGTCTTACTGATTGCTGTTTTGTCTTAAGCTTGTCGGATCCATCACGCTGTAACCATCTTTAGTAAATAGAGGTCATACACTTCTTTTTCTATCCATATCAATAATGTTGAAAAGCATAAGCTTTGGATCTACTTCCACAACAGAGTTATTGCACCCTAACACACTGATATATTCATAGCCTTATTTCCACCTAGGTTACACACTTATCACTTTCATTTTGGCCAAGATGTAGCTGTTGGGATATGTGTAATTTTCTCTGCAGGCCTTCGAATTTCCTGGTTAGCTTATCATCAGCCGATGCCCTTTGATATTATGAACTTTTGAGCATGATATGAAAGGCGGTTTCGTGTTCCTCCCATAGAGGTGCATTGTGTAATTCATAGATATTACAGCA
Source organism: Anoplopoma fimbria (assembly GCF_027596085.1). Lineage (NCBI taxonomy): Eukaryota > Metazoa > Chordata > Actinopteri > Perciformes > Anoplopomatidae > Anoplopoma > Anoplopoma fimbria. The sequence continues at coordinate 10,980,945 of NC_072454.1, read as the reverse complement.
GTTTTGGCTTGGGATGTGTCCCTCAAAGTGTTTGAAGAAAGTGTTTGTTGTGTGCCGGCCTCAAATTAACTGCTGAGATGTTGAATTCTCATTACATCCACTGCTTGCTGCAGGGTAATGGATTACATTACGTAGAAGTTTAGCCTGAACCGGCTCCGTTTAATTTAAACTCCATTCAAGCATTAGTTGTAGGATGAAAACGTGCAATTCTGCTGGCATACATTTTGTTTTGGAACAATCGTTTGTTTGGATCACTTTTTTTCATAGTTTCAATGATCTGAGTGTGTTTTTATTTAGGAAAATTTAGGCCATCATCATATAGCTTATATTATTATATTCCTTTATTGATCCCCATGGGGGAAATTCAAGTGTTGCAGCAGCTCAACTACACACAAACAGATAATAAATACACATATTATACAATAAGATAAAAATAAAAATAGAATAAAATAAAAAATAAGAATACAAATAAAAATGTACAGTATATCCACATGGGGGGGGCTGGTCAGCATGATGACAGACTGTGGTCTCCGCTGTTGTTGTACAGTCTGATGGCAGTGGGCACAAATGAGCGCCTGAAGCGCTCCGTCCTGCTCTTTGGTAGAATCAGCCGATGGCTGAAATAGCTGCCCAGCTGCCACAGTTCCTCATGGAGAGGGTGAGAGGGATTGTCCAGGATGGCTCCGAGTTTGGCCTTCATCCTCCTCTCACCCACTGACTCCAGACTGTCCAGCTCCAGACCCACCACAGAGCTGGCTTTCCTCACCAGCTTGTTGAGTTTGTTGGCATCTCCAGTCCTGATGCCACCACCCCAGCACGCTACAGCGAAGAAGAGGGCACTGGCTACCACAGACTGGTAGGTATTATAGGCCTACTGTATGCTTAAAATGTATTTTAAAGCCCTGAAAACCTCTATAACCTTACATGTTAATGATTAAATTGGCAACAATCATCTGTAAAACAAAAAGCCAAACTATTCTTTATTAAATGTTTAACAGGCAACAATTCAGCTAATATGCTTAATCAGGATTATTATGGACTCTTTGGTCCGCTTTGATTGACTGTGCTGGCAGCATAACTCACAGCCCCATCACCGTCATCACATTTTGATTTAAATATTTCCAAATCTTGATGCACAGAAATATATGACATCACTTTTCCAACAAAATCCGACCCACATCAAACCAGTTTGAAGAGCAAAAAAAAAAACAAAAAACAAACAAACCTCTGTGTAAAATAACCCAAACTGTTGTAACACGGTGTGTTCTTATTATTAATTGTAGTAGAAAGCTTAACACATAAGTTTTCAGGGCTTTTAATGAAAACATTATATATATAAAACGTTATTATAACATTATATTATTAATATATAACATTATATATACATTATATGGATACAAATCCTGAGAATGGACAACAAGCAATTTTAGTAACAGTTATTAGTAATTTCTTTTGATCCGATTTGAACATCCACTTTTCTTCATGTCATACCAATGTATTATTATGTATTATTTTTACACTTGACCTACAATGTTTAACGTTCAAGGTGAGACATTTAGCTTAGATGACCATTTGACTAAATGTTCTGTGGATTTTTTGAATATGAAGAGGACTATCTGAGCCGTTAAGTTAGGGACCATTTAATAGAAAAGTGCCCCTTCCTGACCTTGGGAATAATTATTCTCATAAGCATGGCGCTGCACTGCATGACAACTTTGCATATGCAGCCATTTTAATTTACTTGTGCATAGGGAGGTCCTCCGGAGCCAGGCTGTGTGTGATGAAGGTGCTATCAACCTCAATGAGAGGAATAATTATCAAAACAACACATACATAAGTCCTCTATTAGATTAAGGCTTACTTTAATAGACTCCCAGCAAGAGTGGGAGTGGTGGCTTAATGTAATTGGTTACAAGACGACATGTGGAGGGAAGCGTCACAAAAAAATGAAGCAGATTTATAAGACCTGCTCCATCTCAGTTTTTTCTTTTTTCCCCCATGTCTCACGCTGAAGCTTTATTTGACCACTCTAATCGCTGCTGGCCTGTGATCTCACAAGTGTGTCATATAAATGGCTGGCGCATTCTATTTATTTTTCCCATCCATAATACATAGGGTATCTAAATCCTGCTGGCGTGTGCAGGAAACAGAGGGGGAGAGAGAGAGAGAAAGGAAGGGGGAGAGAGAGGTGGCTTGCTAATGGTGTGAGGCATAAAGGCTCAGAACAAAGTGGCACACATACATACACATAAGCCAGGAAGAGCCGGAGAGGCCACGCACTATGGCCTGCTGGTTGAGAAGTGGTGGTTTGAGAGTTTGGAGCTCAGAAAGGCTTTAGGCAGAGTCTGATCTGCCGCTGCTCGAGCAGTATTTAGAATCAGCTGCCTAAGTATTGCCTTCCATTCACCTGACTGCAAGGTCACCTAAAATTTAAATTCATACCTCTGGAAAGTACAAATTGCTCTCCAGTGTAACCTTTATCTTTCTTTATCCAACAGCACTGGAGTGCTATCTGTCCGGCAGAATTCTGTGGAAAGCAACATTTCCAGACTTACAGGTTAATTTCCACTGTAGACCCTCTTTTATAGACATTGTATACTACTGTATGTATCACATGAAATATACAACAGGAGGAAGATGTTGTGCTAGCATTATTTAACTGTGATTTATAGATTGCAATCAATAAATGTGACCTGTGGTGTTGCTCATAAATCTGGGCTCCGTACTAAGGCGTCCCCTTTTTATACATCCATTGTCACACCTGCACAAATAACAATGCATAATATACACCTGCATAATAAACAAGTAAACACATACATCTGTTGTGGTTATCTGGGTCATTAGTCATGAAATATGATCAAATTTAAGAAAGTCTGCATGATCTCAAAATACATTTTAGCCTTCTTCTCGCAACATAAATGCTACTGTTCTTGGGTCGGAGGGTTGATTACATATGTGCAGTACATACGACAGACAGTTACGGTTGGGGGGTTTGGGTAGGTTAATGTAATTACATATAGTATGTATTTATGCGGCCCTAACCTGTTCATCACCTTTTCTGTCAGGTTTAAGGTATATAACACAACTGCTATTGTTACTTATCTTCCATAGAAAATACAACGGCACAAATTTTACATTCTTACTATACATTTACTGCTGACTATACATTTAAAATGATCCTAAAATAAATACAATGATGATGTCCTCAGATCAAAACATAATGTTATATGAACTTCTGTATTTTACTCAGATAGGCTACTAATCCATTATACGTACTTTCAAACAAGCCAATTAAGACAAGCAAATATTTATCATATTTTCACAGGACAGGATATAATTAGAGAAAATTAAGACACATCAAATTCTGATCGTTAAACCATTTTGGTTTTAGATGCAAGAAAAAGTCTGTCAAACTATCTCTGACAGTAATAGTTTTCTCATAATGCTGCTAAAATAAAATTATCAAAATTGCAAATAAAAACAAACTGAATTCCAGGGGTTGCTATATTAGTTCCTCTATTCCCCTCACAACTCTTCACTCCTGCACAATATCATTGTTTTTTCTGTATGTATTCTGGTGATTGCCACATCAACTGTCAAGGGCATAGTTTATTCCGTTTATTGTAGACACACTAGCTGCGAACTTGTCTGACTAACTGCCCCGTGGTTGACTGTTAAGCTTTTACTTCTGCACTCATATGTACATATACAATATCCAGGGAATATTTTAGCCTTGAACCAACAGATAGACAGCATCAGGGGAACATGAATGTCATCTGTTTCAGAGAGATTATTAAAATAAATAAGGATTTGCTATGCACCTTCTAAATAACTCACGGCAAACAAATACAAAATCCTACTTTATTGTTTTCTGGGCTTCTTTTGGTGAAGGATTTAAAATCTTACTTTTACATTTTGTGTCTTGCAGCAGAGCTTTATACATAAGCTTCTGCTCGGAAAAAACGGGTCTCCTTCTGGTCTCCTGCTGCTATTGCACAGCAAAGCCAGCATAAACAGGTGCCCGTTTTAAGATTATTCAGTGAAAGTAAAGTGTGTAACTGAACTGCACACTCCTACCTTTCTGCAGAGTTCATGGAAAGTACAAAATATGTGTTTTGACTCAGCACACCAAAAGAAATACTGTACAATGAATGGCATGAAACAAAAAGAAACAAGGAAAAACAAGAGTTTTGTTTTGCCTTTCTTGTCTATATCTGAGCACAGATTTGTCCACAAGCATTAGGTTTACCTCTGATTTGATAAAGCTGTCAAAAGGTACATGAAAGGTTGGTTAGACAATGCAAGATCAAAGGGTGTCTTTCTATTATCTGTCTGCAAGTAATGTGTACATTTAGGAGCTCTGTTTCCTTACACTGTGTGAAGGTTTCACAGACTTTGGTAATTATACCTGCCAAGTGTTATTCAAAAGAAATTAATGCTTTCCACCACATTTTCAGCTCTCCGCAACCCAATCTAGGCTGCTTGAATGACAGAATTGCAAAAACTGTGGAAAAAACAAAAATAAGAGTGACTGAACTGGAATAGAAGTGTCGTGAAGAGAAGATGGATTCCTGTGCTCTCAGTGGAGAGCTGTCATAACAGTCCTCAGCAGCTGTTCTGGGAGCAGCCAGGAGTCGCTGGAAATCTGTCACACACACCTCCAGTCCTCCCTGTAAAGGCCCAGGCAGGAGTCCCATCTAACTGTGTCACATTTCCATCTCATTGTGGTGAAAGCCACCCAACAGAGAGGGAGAGGAGTACAGAGGAACCGGGGCACAGGGGGAAGATCCTTTCATTTAGTCTCAGAGGAAAGCATTAAGCTTCCATCCTTCCAGGGAGGAAGAGCACAGCGTGAATCACTCTAGCTGTACGTTGCCCTCTCAGATCATTTGCTTCCGTCACAGTGCCTCCATCAGACCTCCTATGATGGCAAGTGATTTTGCAATAGATATGAACATATACCCTCTTTGTAGGTACACTTGCTCTGTAACCATTGTGCAGCTTAACCGGTGCATTTTCCTCTCAACGCCGAGTAAAAAAATGTAAAGCATTAGAGTTAACCACAGTGAGTAGTCGGGGGATCCAGAGAGTAAAAGTGGTGTCATTCCTGATAAGACTCAGCCCCTGGCCCTACAGGAGGCAGTTTAAACTTTGGAAATTACGAATGCCCACCAGACTCTTATACCATGTTTTCTACCCTCAGCATTAAAAACTCTGCACTACCAATTATTTTTTGCTTCAGTGGCTTGCAATGACAATGTTGGCACTTTGGTAAAACACCAAATTAAATGTGATCTTTCATTTATTCATGATTTATGCATTCATCACAGCACACGAGCATGTTAAAGAGGCAGGCAAAGAGTATTTTAGATAAGTAGGGTATTTAATTAGGATAAAAATGTTGATTATTTAAAGGCTCAAAATATGATCCAAACACATTATAAGAACCAATTTTAATTATTTTAATACAACGATTAACACAAGAATTGTCACAGTCTGTCTCTGTGTCCCTCTTCTCTAGCAACATTCCTTGTTCCCCGGTCCCTTTATTGCCATTTGTCATCCATCCAATAGATGCTATCATAGTTTCCCTCCTTCTCCCATCACCTGACTCCACCCGTCCATGTACCTGGGGCACATTCAATCTGAAAAAGCTGCACCTCACTGTTGCCCTGTTTCCAGCGTGAATTTCAAGTTTCCTAAAGATGTTGTGAAACGAACTTTGAGGAACATTTTCTCCCGTTTGGTGGGTGTATTAGAGGTGTTACCCGATCAGCAGGGATGTGTATATAAACCCTGCGGTATTAGAAAGTCAGTGGCCACAATGGATCCAACTAGGTCACACAACAGGGCATTCAAAGCACCACCGGTTCAGTTTGAATGAATGTTTTGCTACGTTTTTGTCATGGGCTCAATGTGCCCATTTACACTTCCCTTATCTAGTCTGAAGTTGCCTGGCCTTTCCCTCCCACCTCACCTGCTTCTCATTCACTCATCAGCCTCTCAGTACATATACCGGCCCAGTTCCAGGTATTAACTCTTCCATTCTTTGACTGCATTGTCTGTGTTTGGGTCCTATCCTACATTTGTGACAAGAATCCAATTGAACTGATGACAGTTTTTCTGGTGCTGTTAACATAAGTTATGCCTGGCAACATTTGATTTAGTTTTTTAAACCTGCATAGTTAATTATTTTTGGCCACCTGGGGGCAGCACAAAAAGTAAACCCAATGATATAATAAGGCAAATGTGTTAGCAAATAGTTGTTGATACTGAACAACATTAGTATTCATTTGTAGCCATGTCTGTATCGACCTGAGAATGTAAGGTCGATACAAACTCGTTAATATTCACTTTTCTTTCCGATCAGTTTTGGCTCAACCCCAACTCCTGAGGGAAATATCTGACTCCTCAGCTGCTAAGTGCTCCATAGGTTCACAAGTCACAATAAGTGTACAGTAAGTTTTTAGAACTTTTCACTGAACACTGCTACTTAATACGATCAAAACCGATGCTTTGAGAGTGAAAGAATATCAGTTAAATTAACAAAGATAATCCAAGTGTATTAGGGCTATGAGAGCCACAGATCAATTTGGTTTGTCATTTTAACATTAATTCAATTTATAAAATATCCTTGCATCATGAGTATAAATTGTATGCGCTTTGATTTATTAAGTCCATTAGAGCCACTTGTCAGTTTTATAAATTAGAGGTGGGCCTAAATCAATCTTAAGTCAACTGAAATTAATTTTTTGTCCGGTACAGCATACATATGTCACATGCTCTGCAACCTGTGTTCCTCATTTGGAAAATACGAAACCAAAAGGGACTTGTGTAAGGATTGGCCAACCAAACATTCTAGAGGAGAAAGTGCACTTCAGGCATCAGTTTAAAGCTAGTAGGCTAATTAGCTGCTCAGCCACAGCACATTAAACTGCACTTAAAATTACCTGCAAATGTATCTTCAGTTCAGGTTTGGTAAATATGTGAACTATTGATGTAGTATAAACAGTGAGAAAGGCTACTTATGGGGGTTGGGCCAAACAAAATACTTTTAATCAAGAGGCTGATGTTTGGGTCCCAAAGTGTTGCTGAGTTATTGTGAAGTTATGTTAGTGACGTTTTGGCCGTGTTCACATATTTTACTTAGTTTACATACTTATTTTAAGCCCAACAATGATGTTTTTCCTAAACTTGACTCGTTTTTTTGCCTAATTTTGTTGCCTAATTTGAAGAGATTACGTGCCAACACCATGTATTTCTAAGAAATCTGTTGTCTGTGTTAACGTATTTTACCAAAAAGAATTACTGTTTCACATCCTCTTTTGGCAGATTTTTACTGTGTTTATATGACATAATTTACACAGCTAAATGTAGCTAACTGTTACATTGCCGACACGTTACATCAGTCTCCCTTTACAACAGATGTTGTTTTTTTTCACTCGACTGAAGGGTTACGTTTGTAGTTCGAAATATACTAAAGTTGGACGTGGCCCACTGAGCTGTGTCCTTCAAAAGTCTTGAAAGGCTAAAATGAAACAGTCTAACCTTTCAGAGAGAAAACTAATGGTCATAAAGTTGTTAAGTTAAAAGTATATCACCAGGAAGTTGCCCTTGAATGGTAAATACCAGAAGTTCACTGGGAAGTTTCATCAGTGTAAATTATAAACATGTGAAGAACTCTACACGGGCCAATAATGTTGGTAAATTAGATATAACTTGCATGTATCTCTTATGACCTTAGATTAACAACATAGTAAATTCATGCTTGGCTTCTATTATGTACTTATTTTCAGTAGTTTTGTAATTGGACTAGCTCAAGTGATTTATTCAACAGTTTTAAATCACCAGCAATAACACATAATGGGGTCATATGATATTTTTTGACTCTACAATTGGACGATGACCCGATGAATGCAGCATCAATTTACACTTTAATCAAGATTATTTCCCACCAAAACATACAGTAAATGGCAAAACAAGTGATTACTATACTGTAATTTCTAGGGGCTGTATGGTGGTGTGGTGGCTAGCGCTGTCACCTCACAGCAAGATGGACTCACAGCAAGAGGGTTCGCTGCACAGACCTTCTGTGTGGAGTTTGCATGTTCTCAACGTGTCAGTGTGCGTTCTGTTACGGTTCTCCAGCTGTCCAAAGACATGCAGTTTAGGTCAATTGATTATTCTACATTGCCCGTAGGTGTGAATGTGAGCGTGAATGGTTGTAAATTCAGCTGGAATCGGCTCCAGCCCCCCCCCCCCCACAACCCTGAATGGGATAAGCAGTTACAGATAATGGATGGATGTAATTTCTAGAAGAGAATCCAGTCAACAAACGATGAAATTTCAAGGAGTCAATCCAAAAAATCATCCAGCCCCAAAGGCGATAGGTGGGATTGTGGTCAGGACTCTGTGCAGGCCAGTCAAGGTCTTCCACACTCAAAACATGAATTCCTTTATGAATCTCACCTTGTGCATGGGTCCATTGTCATACTGTAAAAAAAAAAAAAAAGTGTCGCCAAAATATTGGAAGCACACTACTGTCTAAAATATCCTTCTTCTGTATGTTGTAGCAGTATATTGTTGACAAATACTGATTGGTACTATTTACATTATACTGTACATTCACACAGGTAGAGAAATATGCAAATCTGTTTTTAAGCAGCATGATTATACTGATAAAATGCAGTGTTTTAGTGACGATTCAGAGTGTTTCATATCCATCTGCAGCACATTTAGAATCCATCACTGTATCGAGTGTAGACCTCCAGGCTCTTTCATTGTTCTTCCGTTTCATTTGTCTCCATATTGTGCCCTGAATTGACCCTAGCTTTATAATTAGCTGTCTGCTCTGCTGTGGTCCTCTAGGTACAGTATGCATTTGCACTGAGAGAAATGAGAAAGTTTAATACATCTGTCTCACACTCTTTATTTGCACAGTTTTAGTATGCGATTTACAGTGGAGCCTGTAAATGTGACAGTTTGGTATTCCAATTGAAAAGTAGAAAAAAAAACTATTAAGAAAGTCTCATGGCATGCAATTCAACTCCACTGCATGAATATGAAAGATAGTTGGACCATGGGATAATGATGCAGATGCAACAAGCAAAGGTGTTGGCTAGTGGATGAATGCTGACAGCTCGGATTATTAGTGTTCATTCCCATGACAGTCCAATAAAACAAAAAATATTGCTTTTCAACTTTCACTTGAGATTATTAGCATGCCTTTTTTCTACTTTTATTTTAAAGTAATTTTGCAACCTATTATCTGATTGTGTGGCACAAGTGGTGATGATAAATTAGTTTATAGACATTTATACAATTTTAGTGTACAGCGCACAATTCTATTGTTTAACATGCTGGACATAATTTCTGTTGCTTACATTACATCGTTCACTACTTCGATAAGTACAGTAGGTCAAAGTTAGCTAAGGGTTTGATTGATTGTATTTCTTGACAGAGATGATGTCTTTTTGGTGATGTTGTAGTGTGAGTGATTACTATTTGAATTTGACATTTATTAAACAGTTAGGACAGTACAACTCCTTCACTTGGACAGTTAGGGGGTTGACTTGTTCAAGGTTTTACTGCAAGTTTGATTGATGGTTTTGTCTATCTTTCTTCGGTTGGCAGACTAGGGACAGTGTGGGAAGGTGGCTAGTCTCTACAAAAACACAAGACATGGGGCTGAATGTTGTGTTTCTATGCTAGCTTCTTAACAAATAGCATATGTGTGGATGTAGAAGATTCAGAATACAAAATACCAATACCAAAATGATCCTTTGAACCACCATGTGTTGAGTTTTAACATTTTGTACTTTGACGGACCCCTAAGTGATAGTTGTTTAAAACAAACAAACAAAAAACAATTTGGCAGACCACAATGCATGCTGCTTCCAGAATTGTCTCATTTATCTACGAACAAAAACTTGCCATCAGAATGATTTAAAAGATGTTAGAATAACATCAAAAATGTAGAAACCGTTGAAAGTAAATGCTCAATAACATCGTCACAGAACATAATCCAGGGTTTGCTGAATGGTAATATATATGGGTGGCGAGTGAGTTGCACTGAGGCAGAGAAGATACAGTAGCTTGAGCATGGATACTTGGTGTGTATTTATTCTGTTTTCACTTTCATTTGTCCTCTCTTGCATATCTTCACGGGTGTGTATTCTGTTTTGTCCTAGTAAATTTTCATTTTTCTTATGCTGCCCACAGAGAAATGTGTTCGGATTTACAGTACAATATATCTTCATATAGGCCCATGCATGTAACATATAGTGACTTTGACACATCGAAACCAAAATCATTTCTCACATCACGCCATGTTGGGCAGTGTAGATTTTTGATTAACAGCTGTAATCGAACTTGAGCCAATCTTTCTGAGCCATTTCCCCTTGGCTGTCCAAAAAAAGAACCACGTTGGATTTTCGAGCTGTCTCAGACTTCAAAAGGCGTGAGATGGGAAAGAAGCGAGGAAGTGCAAGTGGAGGCACATAGAAAGAGAGAGGGTGGGGCATGGTGGTGGGAATGTACTTGAAAGGAGGACAGACAGACCAAGAAGGAAAGGGAGACAAAGAGGAAAAACTTGTGGTGTGGTGTCCGTGTGTGTGTGGTGGGAAGAAAAGGGTTGTTGTCGGTAAGCAATCATTTGCCAATAGACCCAAAGAAGTGAGGGAGCAGAAGACACAACACCTGTGGTCCAGTTCTAGAGTCCTCTTTTGTAAAGAAACAAAACAAAATATCTCGGAAAAGTTGCAGAGGGTTTCAGCAGTATTGACTTTCCTTTCAGAAGCCTACAGGAATCCCACCGAAAGTCCTAGATAGCCCACAGAGCCGATGTGCAAATGTAGGACAAAATCCATAACGGGGAAGACGTTTCTCTCCTCTGGCTTCTCTCTTGTCAGCATAAAATATAACACGACAGTAAAGAATACAACCATTACTTGTTTATGATGTTGGAGCACGGAAGATTCTTCATCAGTTGTCATTCTGCACACGTACTGGTTCCTTTTAATTTGCCATGTTATACTGCTATAAATCTGCCCCAACATCATCCTAATGCTAACAAGGAGAGAAGGGATTTGGATGAACTTGTCATGCTGTTTTTTATCGCTTTTCTAATCTAATCTATTCCTGTTGTTGTTTGCCATCCACTCCTACTGGAACTAACTTAAAAAAGACTACCACTTGATTTTTAAGCATGCATTTATTCCTCCCACAATAATGTCCAAGCAGTATTTGTGAACATAAAAGATGTCCTAAAGCTAGAAACCAGAGAACTAAGATTGTGTCCATAAGATGATGTCTTACTGATACTGTTCCGGTGATAACAGAGGTCACTTTGTAGATTCAAGGAATACTTTGCCTCAACCTTAAAATAAAAAAAAAATGATTTAGATAAACTGTAAATGAGCTGCAGAAGTACTGTGCAGTACAACTTGTACTCGGACAGAAATATCATCCTTATACTGTAGGAACCAGCACCAAATGAGCATAGTTACCTTGTTTCTCCTCTCCAATCCTTTCCTAATTTCACTCTTCAATATATTTTAATGCAGTTATGCATTGCAGTATAGCTTCACTTTCTATGGCCAGTCTCAAGTATGGCTTTAAAGATTCCTCTTTCCTTTTGTCCGTCTCACGTTAGAAATAGGCTCCATTGGGAAGATGAACTGTATTAGTGGATATCTCCCATACTGGGAAAACACCCCCATGGGAGATATCCATGCTGAAGACACAGCAGTTAGTGGCATATGCTAACAACTGGGCAAAGGTTCAAAAAATGTGAAATGTTAATTTATGCAAGTCAAACTGCCCGTCTGCATAACATTGCTGGTATTTCCCTTTAAGAGACAGATCTGATATTTTCCAAGTGGGTCAAAGAATTTCTGCTTGATAACAGATGGTGTCTGCTCTCCAGTGTCAATAAACAAACAAGTTCATTAGAAATGAACAGAGCAGCTTCATAATTGTGTTAATACATCTGTTGGTCATATTGTGGAGACATATTTGAGCTGAATGGATTCAAAAACATTATGTGGAGCAACATATGCACACACACACACACACACACACACACACACACACACACACACACACACACACACACACACACACACACACACACACACACACACACACACACACACACACACACACGCTCTCAGAAGTGGTTTAATAGAATAATTCATTCTTTAATTACTGAATTAATTTTGCCTTACATAATAACCCTACTCGAGGTTTACTTGCCTTTTCGTGTGTACAATTGGAATATGACAGGAAACCAGCAGGCAACGGTTGCCAGTCCATCTCATTGTTGACAGAGATGGAGACAGACAGTCATACACACATTCCTGCTGGTGTATAAATTTCACCCAACTTGCATGTTTGAGGAGAGAACATGCAAACTCAGTACTGTAGAGAAACAAACCTCCAATATTGTAAACAAGGAATGAGAGTGGTATTCACTCAGGCACCCCTTGTTAAGGGTGTTTGTCCAAACAGGGTGACATAACAGAAAAAAAAGGCGAGAACCAAAAGAAATCAGATAATCAGGTTTTAAACAAACTTTGAGCAAACCTATTTGGAATAGACAATGGAGGGGAACTGCAGCAATTATCACTAAAACTGTTCATTGTAAGACCTGAAACCACAGTTTTTGTGTGCAATGAGCAACCCTGTCTTTTAGAAATAATGTGTGTATACTAATTATTTGTTTTGCCAATTACGTTTTCAGAAGAAATGTAAAAGCTGCCTGGATTTTGACCCCTGCAGTGTTCATTTTTGCACCTGATTTTGATTTGAAAAACTGACGAGATTTATTCCTTTCTCTAGGAAATGCTTTCCTCTTCTTCGTCATGCATTTTTTATTTATGTCTTCTAAGCATTTTTGAGGCTACAGCTCTCGCCAACATTGTTGTATTGCACTGTTACCATGGTTATATGTGTCACTTTCGTCTATCGTTCTTCCCTACCCTTAGGTAAACCTTGTGAGTGCCTAAACATAACCATAAATAACGTTTATCCTGTGTAATTGCTAATAGTGGATCTTGTATAGCAAGAACGCAGATTGCACTGTAGGAAAAACTAATGACATACATTGTCAGTGAACTTCGTACTGATATGCTCAGTTTCACCCCTTTGAGACTTTGCAGATACGTTAATTAACATTATTTCCTCACATGTTTCTTAACTTTTTGCTGTTGCTTTATTAAGTGTATATAAATGTAAATTCACAGAGACAGGATTGCAAAGAGGGACGATCTGGTAGTGTACATTTAGTATTTTCCATCCAAAGAATGGTGTACAATGTACCTTAACTGTTGGCTTACAACCTGATCATCTGACTGCATGTGTTTTCCCTCCCAACGTGTACCAATGTTTCCCGGTTCCCAAAAACAGCAGTAACTTTGGTGGGTACATTGTGATCATAACTGGCAGACACAGTGGCCAAATTATGACAATCCAAGTTGTAATAAACTGAAAACATCCTTTAAATAATATGGATCATGTTATAGAATAAGGATAAAGGAACGAAAACTATAACTGACCCAGAACATCTGAGAAAATCCTGCGAAGATGAGCTGCAGCTGTGGGAGATCGAGCAAATTTTATTGATATCTCGACAGGCTCGTCCCTGTGTTCATGTACAGGGAAAAGGCTCAAGAACAAAGACATCAAAGAGATAATAGTAATCCAGTGATTCACCAATGAGCGGCGTTGTATTTTCAGTGACAGGGCCGGTTTATTATCATGGCAAACTGTCCTAAACTACTCCCACTGTGATTTTAAAATGCCTCTCTTTCATCTAGACAATGAAGGAGGTACAAAATAAGTGTTGCCATCTGCAATAAAAGAGAGTTTCTCTTTTTAATGGCATGGGTATAGCCGAGTGGAGTGTGCACCTTGCTGTTCATCTCCTCCATGCGAGTGTGAGCTGTCTGGGTGATGGCCATTATGGTTCCTGCTACTGCCTATGCGTCTGCTCCGCCGGGATCACTGAAGTGTTGGAACTAACAAGCTTGGGATGCAGACAGCGGATGCACAAATGGGATTTTGTCCTGAAAGCTTTAGAGTTTGCTCCCTGTCTTCAGTAGAAACAGAAGGACAGGATGGTGCTGTTTGCAGGGACTGTATGAGTTATGCGCCACCAGAATGAGATGATTACATCTGATAATCTTGCTAATGATCTACACTGGGGAGGAGAGCACATAAAAATGAATGAGCTACACCGATGTACACAGTTTTCAGTCTCACCCTCTCATCTCTCTTTTTCTATTATTCTCTTTCACATCTCAGATTTATGCAGAATCTGAGATGTTCTCCACCCAGGAAGATATGCAATATTCCTTGTCATAGTTTTAGCACACGTGGGATGTGGGGCATAGACGCGCACACTAGGACACATTAAAAACTCTTCCCCCCCCTAGATATTTCTTCACATATTAACACAGGCCTCTTTCTTCCTTTCTCACACGCGCGCACAAAGACACAAACATGCCGAAATCCGCACAATGCTCTCCCGGCCCAAGGTTAGTACAGATTAAAAGATGCGTCATTGATGGAAGAGACTCCTCCTCCCTCCTCGGCCTGTCACAGTGTGTTTGGGAACAACCCACTTCATTTTAGCAGCATAATGGGTAAACAGAGTGTGATCAGTCCAATTACCCCCTCATTGCAGAGGCGTTCTGGCGGGAATGGTCTGTAGAGAGAGGGAGCTGTCTGCTGTGCGGCAGAGTTGCAACAGTAGCACCTGCTGCCCAGAGTCCTCACTTGTATGAATCTCAATTTGTTTGTACAGCCGTGCCAAAAAACGGTGACCAAGAAGGGATCCCTCTGAGGAGGATGGCAGCACTGGCTATCCTTCTGATTGTTGTTTTCACTGCACTGTCTGAGGACATGTGCAAGATCAGAAGGTGCTGTTCTCAGCAATGAACTTGTGTCAATGTCAGTTCTCCACTGGGTTGTTTCGTGCCTATTTCTCGCTGTGCAATCTTCAAGGACGTTGAATTTATATCTAATCCCCCTCACTACAGCATGTTTTACAGCTCAGCAGATGCATGATATCGTAGCCGAGAGTTCATTCACAGTACAGTAACAAGCTGCAGTCCAAAACATGAATTCTGCAAATATATGTGATATGGTTTTACTGGTTTTCAGACATTATGCTCACTATAAAATGAAGAGTAGGACAGGAGAGTTGGCAGCACAGTAATAGTCCCAGCTTCATTTTTTCTAGTATCTCTCTTGACTAACAATCATGACTACTTGACATGTTCGCGCAAGTGTGGAAGTTTGCAGGTAAGTATGTTCAGATCCTGGATTGGTTTAACCTTGACAGAAAGGAGTAATTGCTCTGATATTATATGTGACATCCGCCCCCACATTACAGCGAGATATCTGTTTACATTCTATGTGCTTTTCTTGTAATCCAAAGATGTGTTTGTCGTCCTTGAAAAAGATGGAAATGCTTCTCTTGAAGATTCTCCCTAGGACAGCTGTCCGCTGAAGCAAACATATCTAACGTGTGTTTCAACTCTTTATCACCAGGCGTCATTATACATTTCTGATGGAAGAAAGATTTTTTTATTTTTTAAATATAACAACAAACTTACAATTTCTGTAACAACTGACAGAGAGCCCTATCAGCAGTAAATAGGAATTGCATTTTAGAATCAATTTGGCTCCACTAATTGAAACTAATACTTTCCAAATAGCATATTGATTTGGAGAAAGCTATTTTTTTTTTTCGAATGTACACAGTAAAAAAAACAAGAATAATGCAACATGTGAAGGTGCTAAGATTAAAACAGGGTTATTGAAGGTTTGCTTTTGCCTGTGTGGCATCACAAGTCATGAAGATCACAGCAAACATATCACAGTATGACTTCAAAGGTCCTCTTGTTTCCTGGGCTGTTGTGCAATAGAAGGCCTGAGGTGCAATGTATTAGTGGCCTAATTAAAAAAAAAAAAGCTTAGTGTGTCACCAGAAATACATGCACAGTAGAAACCCCTGCTCCTCTGCAGCTATGCACATAAAATGAGATCAGATCACGTCTGGATCTTTGTCAGAAAGTCCAACTGAATTTGCCCAAAATGTACTATCCACAGTTGACAGGTGAATCCGGAGGTGATTGATGCAAGTAAATTATGTTTTTCTGTCGTTTCAGATGCAAAAATTGTCACTGCGTGAACACAACACTGTTCTGAAGCACAAATAGATTTCCCTGTTAACCGCTTCGAGTCAATAAAGTGCTGTTCTGAATAACTTTTATAGTTTTACATAAATAAAACGTTGCAGAATAAAAAAAATCTGCCTTCAAAGACGAAAAATAAAAAATCGTTGAAGGATTTTAAAAATAATTCCAACATTTTAATAATATCCTCTTGAACAATGAGCTTAAATCGTTTCTGCAGTCACTCTCTGTCTGTGCGTCTGCCTGATGCGCAGCGCCTCCCCAGCTGGTCTCACTTTGACAAATTCCTGGACGTGAGCAGGTCGAATGAATGGCTTCCTGCTCGTAAAGATGACACCCTGAATGTTTCAAGTTGCTTTACCTATTCTCTCCACACTGGTAGACTATCACTTTGGACGAACACAATGGGACTGTGGTCATTCCTCAGTTTCTCCCTCTTGGCTTTCGTGTTGCTGGGCTCTTTTCATCCCAAGTTTGTGGCTCAAGCGGAAATAAGTTCCCCAAGAGCAAACGACAGATATTATCGCCTGGAGGTAACGCCGCTGGAGGCACTTGCAACCCGAAAATCAACAGAGATTAAGGTCGACAATAGAGCAAAAGTTTTCATCGCTTCAGAATCGGGAGCAAACGTTGATTTGAAACAGAACAATGGCAAGCAAGTAAGGGATGGCACACAGAGGGGACTTGGAAACGAGGCGCTGATCGGCAACAAAACGGCACCAAACTGTCACAACCGTCTCGAAATACCAGGTAAAAAGTGTAATAACATATCCGAGGACAACCAAGGGCAACCTGCAGCAAATGTAATGTTAGAAAACACGTTTCCTGACTTAAAAAAGAAGGCAAAAAGGAGTGCGCGTACAACATTTACCGAAAATGTGGATAGGAGTACAAGTGGAGAAGCTCAGTCAAGAGAGAGGTTTTCGGAGACTGTCCAAGGAGTTTCCAACTCCAGACCCGAGTACCGGCGCGCTGGGGAGGAACCCAGAGGGTCGAACCCGAGGCAGAGTGAGCCCCACCTGGACACCTCCACTTTCGCTCTGTCGGGAGACTCGGCGCACAACCAGGCGATGGTGCACTGGTCCGGACACAACAGCAGCGTGAGTTACAGTTTTACAAAAACACTTCATAATATCATATTGGTTTTTAGAGAACACGCTATTTTTTGCAACACTCCTATTACAATGCAAATCTTTTTTTCGTTCTGAAAAGCAACATTTTTGAACGTTTTTTTAATAGATTTTCGCGAATTTGTCACATTTTTACGCACAGCCGTTTCTGCGCGCACAAGGGGGGTTTTCTACCTCAAAACTAATTATTTCAGTCTGAAATAGTTTTTAATTAACAGTTTATTTTCTCCATTGACAAGCATGGTGATGTTTTTTTTGTTATTGCTACATACAGGTCATGAGTGTTTGTGGATATGACTGTTCACCTTTAGGATTCCCTCCTGCGTTTTCAAACCTGAGTGAATCATTATTTCTACAACGTGTTTGTCACCTGAACTTTAAATTAACAGTTAACCCCACAGGTACATTTATGTGACACCGAACTATGTGAAGGTGCTGGTATTTTGACAGCAATCACAATACATTAATTATTTATGAAACAATCAAGTAATGTCTCTCAGGAAAGTGCAGTAATAATACGGATTGTGTCCAACCAACCTTAATGCGACGCTGATGAGACACAGTATGACCTTTTGGAAAATGAACCAGGCTTTTGTCGTTGGCATTTGACTCACACTTTGTTGGTAGTTGTCTAATTACTTGGATGAATATCGCATTGCAATATGTTTGTTGGTGAAAAGTTGCCAAGCTTTGCACAAAACAGGTTGATGGAAATATGCACATCTTAAATGAATGACAAGACATTGCAGCAACCACTCAGATCACCCCCCCATCTTCACACAGACACACACATACGCACACATACGCACACCCTTTTACCATCACAAAGACAAAGCCATGGAGATTTTATCTCATGCAGCATGCAAAGGTGTTTTCAAGCTCCAGCATGTATCAGGTACAAGGATCTTACAATTATAAACAGCCTTGTACAAAACAAAGGGGCTACTCTGCCTTTTTTACTGCAGGTAATTCAGATCAACTCGTTTGCTGGGCGAAAGGGTGTGTGCCAGCAACATTAATCTAAAGATTTGTGTGTCCCAGAAACTCTGTAAATATCCATACATTATTCAAAAATGCAGATATATTTAACAGGATGGCTTATTTCAACCTCTACGTGTTTTTTTATCTGGTACATTTTCTTTTCGGTAACATTTGTCATGACATTAGAGGCATCGCAGACTATGACCACGTTGATGAATTGCTGTGGACAGTCTCTATGGAAATAAATCAGAAATGCACCTAGTAAAATCTGATTTGTGGGCTGTATTGTGAAATATGTTGTTGATTTGAGATGTCTTCACAAACGCTGGCCTTTTGTACTGCAGGACACTGTTCACTGGATCATCACTGATGGGCTTGTCACTGCAGCCAGTCAACATTTGAGATTTATGCAGTCTGAACCCCTTTCTGGGGTCCAAAAAGCATGAGTGGAACTGCAGAGTTTAAATTGATGGCATTTTATGACTGGGTGTTAGAGCTCAGACTATATTAGATGTAAATGACTGATAATAAATCCAATCTAAGAGGGACATTTGAAGGAAAATTACTTCATTCCTGTGGTCTAGGGTAGCTCTATCAAATATTCACTTCAAGAGTGTGATCTGGCCAAGATGTAAAATCCCACAGGGAGTGAAATGAGAAAGATATAGAAGGTGATGGTGAAAGCGCCATGGGGGGATCTTTACAGTTTAGATTTGATAAAGAATTTCATCGTATGAAAATGTAAAATCTGTCCACAAATCAGTCCTCCCAACTATTATTTGATTTCTGTGATTGTCTGAGACATCAAAGCCTGGAGTCATAGCTCTCTGGTCGCTCTCTTTAAGAGAGATAACATTGATTGGACTCGACCGTGGGGATAAAACATATACTGCATGCATTCCCCTTTAAATTCATGCTTCTTAACTACATGTAGTATTGATTGACTGCATGTTTCTCACTTTCAAAATCTGCCCTGAATGTGAATGGGGATGGAGATATAAAGATTAATGATTTTGTAATGACGTGTGTCATAAATACGAGCAAAAGTAGAAATTAAACCAATTAAAAAAATACGGATAAACACACTTTTCTTGAGATGCACTGTAAGGTAAATCAATATTTCATTCGTTTTGCCTCACATGAGTTTCCAAGCTGAGATACGATGTTGGTTATCTTTCTAAGCAGCCTTTGCAGCACATCCTACACCCAAGGGATGCAGAGTCCCCCCTGCTACCCCCCTGAAGGCAAAAGTCTTAGTGTGCAAGCCAGCTGGTGATCAGTGAGTTATTGGCAGCCAAATTATGTTAGGCTCCTGATTGACCATTTTTGCAAGTTCCTCACAGACAGCTGACCAAACTAGAACAGTGTGCTGAAGCTGAAGGCAGTTAATAAGCGTTTGTATTGACATCACGTCCCCTGAGCTTCTACTGCTGAAATGATACTGTATGTTGGTGTAAATAAGGTCCACCTATAATGAGAATATGGGTCTGATCATCTTCAGTGGTCTGTTATTAGAAACTTGGGCTGGACATTGATGAGGCCAGCTGTTATTATTGGCTTAGGAGTCAATCCCAATGTTTATTTGTAATGTTTTATCTGAGGTGGCGAGAGTCAAACCAATACGTCAGTTCTGCGAAATCTTTTGGTCTTTTTCTGCTGCTACTGACAGGGAATCAGACAGGCCTCCTGGGCCGTGTTGTCCGCATGCTTAATCAGAACGAAGCAGTTATTGTTGCACATAATCTCAACGGTATAAATAGACAATAAAAAAAAAAAAGAAGAGGAAATGGCACGGCCCTGGGGGACACTTGTGTTTAAAACCGGTTCATTAGATAGACAGCCATTCGATTTAACATGCCAGAGCTGGTTGCATAGAAACTCCTTGATCCATTAAATCAAATGGAATGGGTTCCCAATTCACACAGGCATTTGACCAGAGTTTGTGGGTGTTACAGGATGATGAAAAGAGCATTAAAAAGCTGACTCTGAGGTCTTCAGATACAACAAAGGGAAAAGTTTCAATGTGGTTTTGTTTTTCTGATATTTTCCCACATTTCTTTTTCATATTCTACACACACAACTGCATTTTCCTGGTTTGGCAGTTATCATCTGGGGTAAAAGCCCTTTTTAATAAAAAAAATGGCACATGAAGTTCAGTCAAAGGAGGCTGATAACCTTTTCAACTTTTTATTAATGCACTTTTCATCTTTCTCTGGCCCCTGGTTGCTAGCTAGGATAATATTATCCATACTACGTTTGAGGACATTTTGAGATGTCATCACAAATCGTTTTCAATTTGCAGCACCTCAGCATTTAGACATTTTTATATTTCAGATAAACTTGTTTTGTATATTATTGTTAATCCGCCATCTGATTCAACTGATGGTCAGTCAAGTTTCAGATTTTTTTTTACTAGATATGGATTTTAAAGTGGTCCCCAATGAAAAAAAAACAAAAACAAGGCACATGTTTTTTTCAGCTAGCCATTTTCATCCTCCACCTGGTTGTCCCTCAGGGTGTCAGCACAATAAGTCTGTTCATTAATCCAGCCCATCTCAAGCCTTTAGGGGTGCACTGTCCACTGATGTGATTGTAAGATGCTGATAGAAACGGCAGCAATCCTTTGTGCTTTGTAAGAGGTAGACTGCTGGTAACAACAGCAAAAACAATTTCTCAAGAGCCTGGGTGGTACATTTCAAAAAAATTGATGAGAGAAATACAAAATTTTCAATTGTTCTTTTTGCTTCAGTGTTATTTTATGGCACACAGGATACAATTCCCCCCACTCTATCGAAATAATTCAATGAAATACTGCTTTTTACTCCTAAAATGACATGCATGTGTGCCCTTTTTTTCATGAATCATTTGTGCTTGGGGGCCGTAATGCATCACATCAACATAGCTTTCAGCACTTCCTCAGCACTTAGACTGTAGTTTTGGCTCACAAAGTGCAAACAGCAAATATAAATGCCTGCCACCAGTATGTTCAAGAGCACTGTCGCTGCTTGATTCCTCTCTGCCTCCCTATCAGTCTCAGCCTCTCTCTCTCTGTTTAACACACACACTTATTTCAATTTTAATCAAAGTGACAAAGCGGGTGCAGAATCATATTCGACAGGTTTGCATGTGATTAATTACTTTAATAAATGTCGCAGTGAGGTAGACACATATTTTAGCTGTGATTAGGTTATGAAAACAAATTTATGCATTTTTTGATTGGGAAAATCACAAAATTCAAATTCAGATTAGGTGATGACCTCTATTAATCATCACAGAGATTTAACACAAACTGCAGCACTTAGTGGAAGAAGTTTTTACGTTTAAATGACCTGACTGATTTTGTCCTTTTCATTGCTATCATTGCTTCTTAAATAAGGTGACCTAAGTTTGTTAACATTATACCTTGAGACTTGCACAGCCTTGAAGCATCATTTTGCTTCAAGCACCAGCATTAACTAGTATATTGCTCAGAGAATGGATTTTTCCTATCTAGTGGGATAGAAAAGACTGAACCTACAGCACCACTCACTACACACATGCACACACACACACACACACAAACTGAGCAATCAATGGAGATGATGGAAAACTTCCCAACACAAAATGACACATTTTCAAAATGGCACACTCACTCATTTGGTATCCTGGAACAAATCCTCTAAAATGAGTGGCTATTTTGCTTTGAATAAAACAAAATCTCCAAAAATTGAGTTAGAGTCAAAATCAGAAGATATATAAATGGACAAAAGAATGTGGACAGAATTATGGCAGCAATTCAGAAATGATGACTTGTCAGACACATCATTTAAACACTTTAATTATTGTATTGTATCGGATGTAAATTGTCAGTGATAAGAAAATCATGAGACTATAAATCATTTAATTATTTAAATATTAAATTCCAATTACATGTAATTGTATTTTGTGCTTTTCTACTTGTAACATTCTAATAGTTAAATAATGCTCTTCACAAAGTTGAATTGACCATCTTTGATTACATTCCCATTAATTTCTATCTTCCTTTACCGTATACTCTTTCTATTTCTTTCAATGGCTCAATTTTTTGAAACATCATTATATATCACCTTGTACTTGCGTGCGCCTTTGTTGCCTTTTTTTTGCCCAAACATCTCTCTTTCTGATTTGGATGTAACACTTTAAAAAGTGTAGATGACCAACTGCAACTGTGTCAAAGTAAAATGAAAAGTGTGTGTGACAAATACGAATTGGCCAGCTATGATTAATATGTTGGATAATTGTTAGCTTTAAATTTTAAATGTAGCTTAATATGAAACCTGCAAACAACCAAAGAAACATAAAGAGCTTGATATGTCACATTATACTCAATTCAGGTTAAAGGGCATCTCAGTAAAAATGTACCAAAAACAGCCAATATTGATCTATTGTGACCCACAATATCAACCTGGTCTCCCTGAATATATATTTATTTATTAATCGCCTATTACAAATTCATTTTGAAGCAAAAATAAGGCAGCCAAGATTACATTTTTCTATAAACATAAAATAGAAAAGTTGTTGATTAACGTAAGTTACAAAATGTTGATACTGAACGTGTCCGCAAAATGTTCACTTATGACATTTTTAAATTGCGTTCGTAAAATTGCAATCAAAGCCTGATGCAACTTTTGAATGATTATATTTTTGCGCTCAAAACACTTAATAGTGATGTTATTGGTTAAATAAAGTAAGCACGCAACATTAACTTCATTAACGTTAATTGATCCACGATAACTGTTGACATATATGAAAAATATGCTCTCAAATTTGAAAACGAATCTTTATTTGTATTGTCATATATGCAGACTTGATAAGTTTATGCAAGTACTGTGTGATGGACAAAGATAACAGCCATAAGATGTGCTGAGATTGACGTGTCAATAAAGTATTCTCACGAGTGAGTTCCACTGAGCAGAACTGATGCCCCACTGTGTTTTATTCCTCCGTTATTATTTTCGGGCTAGCACTGGGTATGAACGCCACAATCGCTGAACAATTTATACCTGCTAACAATAACATTAACCAAAGTACTTCTGTTGCCTCAACCTAACCACATGTGGGACTCAAGATGCTAGTCCTGCACCGTCAATGCCCACTACTGTCTCTAGATGTGATATACTGTTCTGAAAAAATCTGATTACAATTGCAAGTTGAAAAATAAAGCATTCTTGGTCTTCTGTTTTATTTTTTATAATAAGAGGAACCCTAAACCATGGTTAAAGTATTGAAAGGGTAGAGCAAGGTCCTCCTGTAACCACAAGGGTGGCTGTTCGATCCCTGGCTCATATTGTCTGCATCTCGAAGTGTCCTTGCGCAAGACACTGAACCCCAAGTTGCTCCTGGGGCTTCACAGCAACCCACAGTCCAGTTTTTTAAAGAATGTCTTGGATTGGAGAAGGGGCCAATTCACTGAACTATATCTACAACATTTCATCAGGGTAGACCACCAAATGGTACAAAAATTTGTCAAATTATCACAAGACACCCAAAACTAATTTTACCTGCCCAAAGGCTGAAAAATCACCCAGTGTGGCATCACTGACGCCCTCTTACTTCACCAGCTTCCTGTGACTTCAAATCAGTCCAAGAACAAAGAAGTTTGTTGCCTGGAAAAAAACATTCCTATTAAACTGAATCCTAGTACCATTTATGTTTCCCTTACTTTATAGATATAAAGAAATTTGAATCTGAATTTTTGATTTGACCTTAAAGAGAAGGCAGTCTATCTTTACACATTATGAAAAATTCAATTGTTGGACACATTTAGCTCATGATCTCAGTCTTGACGCACTTTTTGCAGTGAAGGAGGTCTTTTTAGGAGCAGTGCCTCTCTCTTCCAAAACCTCAATTTGGACCGACTATCGCCTTTGGCTCCAGCTCAGACCCCCACTGGCAGAAGCCATTCGGGGACAAATCTGTTAAAGAATAGAAGAGACTGAAGGAAATGACTGCATGTTGTTGGGTTGCTCAAAGTGCATGCTAATAAGTGTTCAAAATGAACACAATTCTGTTCATTTTCCAAAGATTTTACTGGTAAATATCCAATTTCTGTTGTAGTCCATGGCTCAATGAATAACAGGATTACACAGAAAAGGAAGTAAATGTAGTCATGCTACTTTACCTTCATCTGCTGAACAATAAATATGAGCAAACAAGACTGTCACAGAACACAAAAACCTTTAAGAGTAAAATGCTAATGTTGTTTGGCTCTCCACGCTGCTTACAGTGCATCAAATTAATTTTAAATAGCACGGGAGGTTACTAAAACTTTGTCAAATGTGTCAAAACATTTCAAGGACTTTTACAATTGCCATCAGATTTGTCCTTGAATACTGCGATCTTTGTTTTCATCTTTTTTATAAACCACAGTGCATTGAGCCTTAACGTCAACATCAAAACACAAAGCAAGAATAATAACAGAGTTCGGTGTATATTTCTATACTTAGTTCACTAAACATATTTAATTTATTTTCACTCCAAGCTTTCTTTAAATAAATCAAGCAGATCAATCACAATCTCTTACTAATCTTACTACTAATGGCAAACAGCATACTTTATTGTGTTTTTTTTGTTAGTAGCAGAGCGACATAACAGGCCCACAGCATCTTCTCATAATATACCTGTGTTTGAAGTGAATCCCTTTTCTATTCAGCCCATTTCATTAATTTCCCACCATAATGGACTGAATTGATTGCCGAAACCTGCATTAGGGCTATATGACCAAAGCTCAGGAGTCAGGAGGATAAGCAATCATACAGACAGCATACTAATGCACAAGGGACATTTCGCTGGGGTTAACTTGATGAAAGCAACATCCCCAGAGTATGTTTTCACCCACAAAAATACAAACAATCAATTCAGTCCACAGATAAGATGAGGACAGAGTAAGGCCTCTCTTCGACCGCACCATTTCTCTTGAAAGACGCTTGTCTTTTCTGCTAAGTGCTCTACTTTGAAGGCATCCTCACTGAGCCACAATCAAGATGTTGCGTTTATATCCCTCCACCCACTTGCAGTGCGTCTTGATTTTGCCCTCGTCGCTGTCAAGCCTTAAAGACATTTATGCAAATGTGAAACCAATACTGTATTTCTTTTCTCTGCAGGTGTTTGCATCAGTTAATTTCTAATGGATGCATGAATATATTAATCTTTAATCTTATCAGAGACAAAAGGAAGTTACAATTTATGTCTTTGGCTGTGGACGTGTTGTGACACTTAAGTTTTGAACTAATTGATACACAGATTACTTTCTACGGAATAGGGTTTTTTAAGTGTGTTTTTGGCTCAACAAAGGATAAAAACGATATACTTTCTTGTGTTTAGCTGGTAATGTTTTTCCCTTATATCACAAGAAATGAAAATTAAACAGTATTACATCTTCTCAGTGTGTGTAGATCTAAGATGTTAGTTAGCTGTTGGACTTAAAGATAACAGTGGTTGTCAAATTACTCAAACGTCTCTTCGTTGCCCTCGGTTTCTGTTTAAATTCTCTTAATGAAGTTGAGAATGTAATGAGCTTAACAGCACATGAAACAGGTTTTATTTTTGTTTCCTCAGAATTGCAACAGACCATTGTAATGAGTTGAACAATGCCATCCCAGTCTGCTCCTCTCACCTTGAAATGCCATCTTTGGTGTCTGATAATGGCCAGGATGTGTTAGGGGGCCCCCATGGATCATCATTATTTGGTAGACTAGACTCATCCCACTGTGTTTTTAACCGTGATTCCTCTTCCAGATCACTTCTTCTGCTTCTTATCCAAAGCAATAATGGCGAAATAGCAAGATAGTCAATTTTGGGATAATCTATGCATGACACAGGTATGAAAAATATGTAAAAGCTGAGCATCACCCAAGTCTAGCCTATTACAGACTCCATTTGTGCTCAAAGACATCCTTTGTGTATTTTTTTAAGTCTGTAGGACTTTTAGGATCGATTGTGATCATCTGTGTTTTTATGATAATGTCTTAACTATTGTATGTATAGACTGCAGTTATTTAATCAGAATCAGTAACATTTCCTGTTTTATTTGATCCAATTATTTTTGATTACCTTCCTCACATTTCATCTGATTCACAGTATGATACTGCAAGTCTTTGTTATAGCCCGACTGAAAATTAATTTGAGGCAGATTGTTACAGATATTTGCTTGTTAAAACAAACAACAAAACATTGTAGATGGTATTATTTTAACATAGACACACACACAAAGGTTCCATTTGATTAATTTTATATATAGTAATATGAATTATTAAAAGAATGTAAGCACATACACAGTAATTGTGCCTAAAAGGAATTTTTCAGAAGTGTAAAAATGAATTTATCAGTGCTTTCTGGTGGACAAATTCTGTAATTCTAAATTACATAAAACCTAATTTAACATTTCTGTTTGACAATTTCATGTAACTCATCGATCAATATCAGATATATCTGCAGTATGCTAAAGTTGACTTATGTATCGGTCTTGCTTTGGTGTATGTTACACGTTACTATTGCACCTGTAGTAAAAGATACATTTTAGTCTCATTGAGCACATTCATGGTTAAATAAAGTTATGATTGCCATAACTATTATAAATGTTAAAATTAGTTGGAAAATAGAAAAACTCTTAATTGCACAAAAGATAAACACACATGCACCTTCACACAACTCAGGTCAATAAAAGAGTGTCTGCACTCAGGGCTTGTCAGACATTTAAATAAATGTTTTGACAGATTAAACCGCACCTTTATTCTGTTTTATCAAATCTGATGAGGCCACAAAAACTGACCCCCAGACAGCTGACAGAGAATAATGGCATTTTTGGGTAAAACTCAGTTTATGAAAGCTTATATTTAAGACATGATTTAATTAGGGTTGACACATTTCAGTGAGTTTCAGGCATTTTGATGTTTTGGTTAGACTCAGAGGAGTTAAATAGACAAGGGTTACTCCTGTGAGATGGTTCTGTGCATGGATGTGTTTACCCCGAAGTACAATATACAAAAGCTGATGTGTATTCATGAGAATGTAAATGTGTGTCATTTCAGTGGTGAACTTTTCCCTAGATAGTAAAGGTAAATAAAATGGATATATGTGTCAATGCTGCTTTGAGCAGAAGCCTTTAGCTGGTTATTACAAAGAGCCTTACATCACTCACTGTTATCAACTTTGGGGGTCCCTTGGAAATTAATTTAGATCTTTCAGTTGGCCCCTCCGGCTAGGTTCAAAAACAGTACCAGATCTACATGAAAGTGGCTGCATTTCTTACATTTTCTAAAGATTTTTCCTGCATCCCGTTGTGTGTTACTCCTGAGAAGGAAAGAAACAACAATCTGGAGGTGTGATTCTTTGAGTAAGAGTCCCTTTTTTCCCTTGACTACCCAATTAAACAGAAATGTTTTAGACGGGTGCTGTCTTAATGATGCTTTACTGGGGGCAACAGGTTCCATTTGGAGCATAGTGTTAGAAAGCACAATAAAGCTGCACTGATGTGCTGTAACAGTCTATTTCATTTTATTGATAGCCATATTGCAGTACAGTACACAGAGATGATTCATGGCTAAAGAGCGAGCTGTGTAGAAAATCCTCTGCCCACCAACATGGTGTTGAGATGCCTCTCACGTCCCACTGGAGCACTTTAAAAATTTGAGAGAGAAACAGTTAATACCTTTGCATGGCCAAACAGCACCTGGCTGTGCATTTAATGGTTTTTTTCTGTCTAATCTATGTGCAGGTGAAATGAAGCTGGTGACAAAAAAAAATAAAACAAAAAAAATACACAGCAAAAGAGAAAACCTGGAGAGCCTGTTTTTAAAAGGAACAAAGTAAAAGAAACAAAGACAGAGACATTGAAAGAATGACAGAAAGAAAGCGAGAATGACAGAAAAAAGGAAGCAAAAAGGGAAAGAAAGTAGCAAGAATAGAATGTTAGGATAAAAGGATGACTAAACCAAACTCCTCGGAGGAGGAGAGCCAATCTGAAAAATGATTGGTTGACTTTCCTGGGGCAAAGCTCTCTTTGCTCACATCAATAAAACATAAACATGAATAAATGCACTGCTTTTGGCCTTCCAGGGTCCTTACTTAATTTCATGTATGCAAGTGAGCGATGATACGCATGGAAAATTGTATTTACCTAGAAGGCTCAAAATAATTCTTGAAGCCATTTTGTGTTTGTTTGCTCCCAGTATTTACATAAATGCCGGGCTGCACCATAAACTCATGAAATTTGCTTTTAATGCTTCTTCATTTGTCAGGTACTCGTAGTTTAATAATAATACTGCACCAACAAAATGACCATTTGTATTTAATTTCCTCACGGCTTGTTTCCTTGAATTTTTGAAGAAAACTGTTTTTTTCACATGCATCTAATGTGAACAAAGAATCAAAAAATGGAGAAAAATCTTCATGAATTAAAATGAATGGGTGTGCAGAACTACATTAAAATGTATTTACAAACTTTACAACTTGTTTTAGTATAATCCAATTATCATTTATGCACTACATTTTCCCTAAAACTTTACTATTTAAAACACTTGTAAAGCTGCATAGTCTCACACTTGCGCAGGTAGCTACTCAACCATGCAAGTCCAAAGTGTTTTGAATTGTTAGGTTTAAGGGAATATGCATGTGTTTGGGAAGTCGTGCGTATGCAGTTGGATAAATGAGTGTTGGATTATACTGCATGAGTTGTGAGAGTTTGTAAACAGATGTTTTGTCATCAAGAATTTTCTCTTTGTTTTGGATTCTTTGTTGAGCCATGCAAGAATAACAAAGTCTTCCTCAAGGATTTAAGATATCACACGGCGCAGTACTTGATAAACAAATTGTAATTTTTTGGTGAAGTATTCCTTAAAGCCACACATCTGATGTGCAAGTCATTTGCATGTTTAGTAATTGCTCCCTATTGACTTTAGTCACAGATGCACAGCTATCAATAATGTTGAAGACATGGGAACACAGTCTCCAGTGATGTACTCTTGAGGTATCTACTTAGGGACAAATCAACCAAACAGTCATCTGCCTCACTAGTCTGTTCGTCCCTGAGGTAGATCTCCAGTGACCCATTTCAATGGGTCAGCTTTTGTTAATGAGCCGACCGCACAAACGCGTTGACAACATTTAAGACAGAGCTCCTAATGACAGCTGTGATGCTGAGAGGCTTTTTGTCATCAAGCGTTGCCAATTCAGGCTATTTTTAGACTCTGTTTTACGTCCTCAACTAAATTTGTGAACATTTGATTAAATTGGATCCATGTGCAGGATGGTGCAAGTGATTGAAACCCATAAAACTGTGCACATTTATTCGTTGTTTACTCAGTTAATTTACAGTGCATGATATTTGAATCCCTTTGGTTTGGAATGAATCGCCTCCAGTTTGACACTGATGAAATCAATTCCAGTTTCAATTTACCTAGTAGTATTTATAATGTCCCATGACACAGAGTCATTGCTGTTGCAGAAAAAGAGAACTGAAGAGACAAGCGATCAACAGTTTGGCAGAGTTTTTCTTTCGTATCTATTTCTCAAAGCAGGCAATTAGGCCTAACATCACAGCCACTTAACTAAGTCTGTACTCCAAATTGATTCAGACTCCAGCGTTGGACCTTGCAGACATGGTGCATTTAGTTATGCAAATGCTTATCTCTCGGTGTGATTGGTTAATTAACCTGTAATGCAGATAGTCCCCAGCCATGCACAGTGGCCGATGATGGCTAAATTGTGGGTCAATTGGATTTTTAACATTTTCAAAGCAGGCTTAGAGCCATGTCTTTGTTCCTCTGAGTCTTGTGTGACTTTCCTCGGTTTAATGACTCGTTCTGTGGGTCCCAGAAGGTTAATGTGTTTAAACTCACTGTAATTGAGCTTTTGACATATCTTTCAGGCCTTTTAAAAAATGTGTCATATTATGCCATGTTCCTGCTCCTTGATTGTTATTATCTACCATTTCTTCCTCCGCCCTCCATGCCCTGCCCTAAACTCTCTCCCGCAACCCCCCCTTCTATTCTGAGTTATGACTGTCCCCATGGGAAGTCATTTAAAATGCCATTGGAGTGACAATAATTCGTTTGCTCACCATTTCACTCTGCCCTCTGTGCCTTGGCAGGCTTTTATGGGCCACATTTTTGTTTCTCGCAGAAACACATTGTCCAACCATCCTCAGAGAACACGCAAAAGCATTTAGCCAAAACTGGAACTGGCCGTCTTCCAGTGAGTAAAATAAGTGACATAACATCGCCCAACAACATTTGAGGTCAAAATTTGTTGGTGCTTTTGCAATTACTTTACTATTTTGAAGGTAAAAGCAAGCAGACGGGAGAGGTTTGTGCTGTGCAGCCAGTGACTGCATTTCTTTTTATTGTTCAGTGAACAATTATGTTCAGATTTTACCGTTATGAAGGTTTCATTCCACATGAGATACTGACACAATTCTTGACAGCTCACATGGATTTTTTCTTCAGATCCTGCCACCAGCAGACTGACATCTCCTGACAACATGAGGATCACTTGTCAATGGGATAACATACTGTACGGCTCTGATATTTATTAATAAATGGATGTAGCAGACATGTTGTATTCATTCCACACCATTAGGTGTAGACAGGTAATGAGGAACTTATGCAAAAGCTTTTTAGTGCAGACCTTGGCATCTAATTAAGCACGTCTGTTACTGTTATGTTGTAGGTGATCCTGATCTTGACTAAGCTGTATGACTTCAACCTGGGGGCTGTTACTGAGAGCTCACTCTGGAGGTAAGTTTGTTTTTAACCATTGCTATTTCCCCTCTTCCATCTAAATAGAAAGGTTATGGCATCATTGCAAGGTTTTTATGAAAATGCAAAAGCGCAGCCCTAAAAACAATAAGTATAATATATTCATAGAGAGTGCAGTGTAGTGTAAGTGTGATTTATAGTGTTCTCACTTGCTAGGATATGAACAATCAAGTTACACTGGAAGCCAATATGAAGTTTGTTTTAATAAAGCAATCTGAAGTTGTTCAGAATGAAGCATCCTCCTCTCTGCCACCCTTAGTCTCATAAATAATAATCTTTTAAAAAATGCCCAACCTATTTTCTGTCCATCATCAACAAAGAACATTTTTGAAAGGCTATTTTTGAAAATAAACTGGAAGACTTATCTGAAGGATTCTTTCTTTATGTCTCTTTTCCTCTGACCTAGAAACTTCCTGATGGAGTTTTTTGATTGATTGTTATCCGTAACCTTTGGTTTCATAAGCAATTGACACACAATTGCTACTGTATAGCCATAGTAATTCCATCAGTATGTATTGAGAGGTGAGTTACAGTGCCCTGTCGGATCATAAATAAGAATGGAATTCATTAAGGATTATACCACAGAGGCCAATCCAGCCCTCTGATATGGCTTTTTTCTCACCTCTCCCATAGCCTGCAGAGAACTCATTTCATACTGAAATACATGTGGAAAACAGACCATCAGTCTGCCAAGCATAGAGTTTCAAATTAATATCTGTTTCACCAGAGGCGCCGCTAAGATTTACACCCGACTTGACACATTTTGAAATCCCATATTGTGTACAGGAGGTCTTCCATCATCAAGGTGTCTACTTAACAATACCACCACGAGTAAATTAGAGTGTACCTCAGGGGGTGCACAAAGGCTCTTAGTATGGGTATTAGAAAACCAGAGATTTGAATGTTATGAGAAGAAACGGGAGTAAATGATTTCTTTGATAATACAATAAATGATTTATGACTACAGCTCCGGGCCACTGTTGGTGGTTGAATGCAATGTGGAGATCAATGGGTGACTTGCAGAGGCTTTCTAAACACACATCAAGTCCCTTTTGTGTTTTTAGATGGCTTCCCTTTCTACTAAAGAAACTTCACGATGTAATAACATCATTTAAAAAGGCTTTCTTCCACAGCCTCATTTAAAGACATATATGCCAACTGAAAGGATTCCTTAAACACAAATACAAATGTGTCTGAGGGGTAAGTCTTTGTAAACAATGTCAACACCAAATGGGACGTTTCAGATTAATGCACAGACAATGATAGCAGACACTGGGTATCTATCCAATTATGCAGTGAAATTACATTTGGAGGCACTCAGGTAGAACTGGGAGTGTGGATCGGCTGTTCTTGGCGAGGAGAAATATGAAGATTGGGATGACAAACACATCTACCCTTGTCATGGGATGCATGGATTGTAAGGAACAACCAAATATGTGATGGACAAGTACCTTTACATAATGCGACAGAACTAAATGTCTAATTTAATTTAAACACAGCCCATTTAATTAATAAGGACCAAGAATGTGTGTCATTTATTCTCATTTATTGTTCTCTTTTTAACTTAAACCTGTATTTGTCAGCTTTGTGTGCTAATTTGTTGCGCTATAGAAACAGAAAAGGATGACATTAAATATCTTAGTCAGTTGAAAACAGAGAGAACAAAAGGCCATTAATTTAGGATAAAAAAACCGCATGAAAGGATTTCACCACTGGTCTTTAAATTCCTTCCTCATTGTCTTCAATGTACAAACATCTGCAAGCATGAAAGTAGAGTAATGGCCTATTTACTGTGAGATAACAATGTGTTCATCGCTCAGAATGATGTTGTGTTAACTGACTATGCTCGTGTTCAATGTTTTTGTCTTTTCACTGCAATTTGCATTTAATACATACACTTACCACTCATTGGCCACTTTATAAGGTACACTTTGCTGGTACCTTGTTGGACCCCCGTTTGATTCGAGAACTGCCTTCATTCTTCATAGCATAGATTCAACAAGGTGCTATAAACATTCCTCAGATATTTTGGACGATATTGACATGAGAGCATCATGCATTTGCTGCAGCTTTGATTAGAATCTCCCATTCCACCGCATCCCAAAGGTTCTCTATCGGATTGAGACCTGGTGATTATTGGGACCATTCAAGTACAGTAAACTCCTTTGAGTTTGAGATGATTTGAACTTTGTGACATTTTGTGTTATCCTGCCGAGAGTAGCCATCGGGAAATGGGTAGCCTACACTGTGGTACTTAAGGGATGGACTTGTTGAGCAACAATTCTCGGCAGGCTGTTAAACGATGCTCAGTTGGTACTAAGGGGGCCCAAAGTGTGCAAAGAAAATATCCACCACATAATAAAACTACCACCATCAGCCTGAACAGTTGATACAAGACAGGATGGATCCATGCTTTCAAGTTGTTTATGCAAAATTCTAACCCTCCCATCTGAATGACGCATCAGGAATCAAGATTCATCAGACCAGGCAACGTTTTTTTCCAATCTTCTGTTGTCCAATCTATCAGCTTCAAGATTCAACTGCTGCGCATTCAAAGTTACCCTTCCTTAAACGTCAGTTGTTTTGCTCAGAGAACTGATGCTCAGATGACTCTTTTGTCTTTTTTTGACCAGTTTCTTTGAACAATAGAGATTGGTTGTGTGTGAAACTCCCAGAAGTTCAGAAGTTTCTGAAATACTCAAACCAGCCCATCTGGCGCCAACAGTTCAAAATCATGTAAATAACCTCTCTTCCTGAAGCTTGGTTTTAACTTCAGCAGATCGTCTAGACCAAGTCTCCATGTATAAATACATTGAGTTGCATACATGCAAATTATGCAAATTAGTTTGAGAGGTAATCTTGCAACATCCATCAAATTTTAGAGCAGACTTTAACCGCTTTAACTGAAAATGGTTTGCAACAAAGAGCACAACATACAAACAAAATGGCCACAAACTCGTCAAAACATCTCTCACTCGTGGTCAAAACCTCCACAGGGCTCCTTCAACTGTTAGTCATTTATTTTATTTCTGTTAAAGAGGATCTTTGCAACGCTAAGTGACTGAGCTCTGTTTTTATTCAGCCGCCACCCTGTGTTGAAATATGTTGGTTGAATAAAGAGCAGACTCTTCCATTTGTTAGTTTGTTTTTTCCGTGTTAATTTTTCCCATTTGGTCCCATTTGAGCACCAACAGTAGAATACTATTGGAGCCATGACAGCACGCTTTTTCAGTATGGCACATTTCTAGCAGGATTGCAGAAGGGCTTTATAAGAGCATCAAAAACAAAAATAATACATTAGCATGAAGCTGGACAAGTTGATTTTCATTCCATAAAGCAAAAGGGTTTCTGAGGGGTAGAAAATCCATGCAGTCATGCGCAGGATAACTGATTTGCAGTTAATGGTCCAAAACATGCCAACCCACTGGTATGGTGCTTTAGAAATCTGACTCATGAAGATCTCTAATGTATTTTTCATGAAACATACAACTTGTTGTTTTTGTCTGCGTCCAGATCCTCTGATTATGGAAGCACCTACACCAAACTCAACGACAAAGTGGGCTCAAGGACAGTTTTAAGTTACCTGTATGTCTGTCCTACCAACAAACAGAAGGTCAGCATTTTCCTGTTGCTTTTATCTCTGATCTCTTACAAGGTCATTTCTCATATCAAATTACAGTTTTTTCTTTTAAATTGCTGCCAAATGACGGTATCTATGTCTCTCTCTCTCTCTCTCTCTCTCTCTCTCTCTCTCTCTCTCTCTCTCTCTCTCTCTCTCTCTCTCGCCATATCCTTTCTCTGGCCCTCTGTACTTTAGATAATGATGCTTAGCGACCCAGAGGTAGAGAGCGCAGTTCTCATCAGTTCAGATGAAGGGGCGAGCTTTGAGAAGCATCCCATTAACTTCAATATCCTGAGCCTGCTCTTCCACCCTGCACAGGAGAACTGGATACTGGCTTACAGTCATGACAGCAAGGTAGCTTCTGAGTGAATCCACAATTAAGGGATAATATATGGTGCATTTTATTACGTTTATCTTTTACTTTTTTACGTGTTTTTTCTTTTGTGGATGTGATGATGGCTGTGCTGCTCATTAACAATATATTCCTCCTAAAACTTGAGTGATGTAGATTGGCCTAATTTTGTCTTGCAGCTGTACAGTTCAATGGACTTTGGGAGGAAATGGCAGCTTATTCACGACAACGTGATGCCAGGCCGATTCTACTGGTATGATTATGTGGATCCTATTTTTGTATAGTGAATGATTGTAATTTGCATAATGATAGTGTTCATGACCCTGTGCTGCGAAAAGGATCTAGTGACCTCTTGTCAAAAACAGATCTCCATGGCAGTCAAGCATAAAACAATTATATCCCACGTCACGTAAACCTGAGGGAATATTGTCCCTCTTCCTCCATAGCACAAACATGACATGCTGTTTTTGTTGTGGCTGTCATTTTGTAATCTTGACTGCTCAAGCACAAGGAAGTGAATATTGATGTGAGCCCGTTTATCCCTGTTTGTCATGGTACGCGTCAAACCTGAGAGTGGTTTTTAGCCATGAAAGAAAGGACATTGGTTTGGAGGACATCCTCTCCCCATGCATGAGCAGCGAGACGTTAGATAAATAAGAACAGCTCAGCAGGTATAGCGGCACCGAAAACAATGCGTTGTTTGTCCTCTTGAAAACCATTCCTTCACGCACATTATGTGAGATAGTTATTTTTCAAAATGGTTTTGCAGCCACCTACAATTTCATTACAACACACTTTTGCTATGGTGGATATTTCTGGGAATAGCTGATGTCTGTTGTTGTTTCCTATGTTGATACTTTGGCGAAGTGAGATTAATTGCCGCTGGTGCTGCAGATTCCACACTGACTGATTTACAGGAGATAAAAACATCTTTCTATGGGTTTCACAGAATAGCAATGTCCATTTACAGCTGATACACAACCTGGCCTCCCCCTCTTTTATCTCATTTTCCCTTTCTTTCCTCATCTCCGCTTCTCTATGCTCCTCTCTATCTTCTCCTCCTCACTCTCTTTCAAGGGCGGTAATGGGGCTGGACAGAGAATCAGATGTTGTCCACATCGAGACGCGCATCGCAGAAGGCCGTGAGTGCTGCGCTCCAGTCTTCCACAGTAGCAACACCCACAGGACCCTTTGCCTCTCATTTAGAGCGAGGTCGCAGGGAAGATGAGACCCCTTCTGTTGTTCCGATTAGTCCCTGAAGTCTAGTAAAGCAGAATAGGTGTCCCCTGACAAAAAACAGATAGTTTTAGTGGGTTGATGGATGTTTCTTCTCTTTAATCTATCTCCTGTGTCTCATAGACAAACCTTAACTCCCCCCTTCTAAACGGCATGGCATATTCTGTCAAACCAATTATAGAGGTTTCCTGCATTAGAAAAGATACTCATAGTCCTCCCGTGGTGAGAAAATCTGCCTCTGAATTAACTTTTTTGTAGTTTTATTTTTGTAGTGTAACACAATGCAACTACTGCATTAGTCTTGAATCTCACTAATTGTGGATTGCAAAAGGCCCTACTGCCCGCTGTATTATTAGTTGTTACATTTTTTATATATATATATATATATTTTTTTTTTTTTATCCAAGCTTTTTATTTTTTATCCAAGCTTAAAGCTGTTTCAGAACTGTGTACTTATGACTATGCTATTGTATAGCCGCTGCATACAAAGTACAGTTTGGAGGTGTAAATGGTTGTAATTTACTTCTGATTGATTTCCTTTCACCTCTCTCCAGGCGCCCAGTATGTGAAGTGCAGAGCCCAACGATGCACAGAAGCCAATAGACTGTACCTCTTTCCTGGATATGTAGACACCAACTCACTGGTTGTGCAGGATGAATATGTTTTCACACAGGTTTGCGTAGTGATAGATTATTTTTCTTCTTTTTACTGGAAGGCTTTGTTCTGTCTCTGTGAACTTTGATTTTCCTGTTTTTTTTTTTTTTTTTATTTTGGTCTCTTGTGCATCCAGTTCATTCTTTTCCATCAAAACCCACATAATGGCTTTCCCCAACACACCTGTTCCCCACTTACCCAATGTGTGTTTTGATTATGTTTTGTCTCGTTCATGGGAAGGCACGCTCAGTGTTTGAGTTTGCGCACAGACATACTCCAAGCCTGAAAAATGTGTTTTCCAGCTAAGATCACTAAAATAGACAGGTTGGTGTCCTTATTACCATTCACTCTGACTTTGACTCCAATTAGACAGCCGCAGTCAGGGTCATTATTAGAAATTTAATTTTCAAATGCCCTCCGCTGTCATTGATTTTTATCCACAGCTAAGTCATTTCCTCTCTGCTGGTCAGCCTTGATGCAAAAATCAAATGTTATAGTTTTCTAGGGCTCAGTGTTTATACTAAATCACTCTGCACGCTCCCATTTTTGAATAAACACCCCTACATTTTTACTTTTCACATTTAAATTTATTTATCCACAGATTGAATCTTTTGATATGATGTGATGTGGCAGCAGCAATACTTTAGCTGTGACCCAGTTTCACTTTCAACACACTTAATCCACAGACTTGATTGGAATGGCTGTGATGTAAGAATGAAAATGTATGAAAAAAATATATCACAGCGTGATTCAGAAATGGTGATTCAATAAAATGCCCAAATTGCATTTAGCTGAGATGAGATTGACCGTCAAGGCAGAGGCAGACATGAGGAAGATGTCTGGTGAAAATAACTGGACACAGAGAGTGTCTGCGTGGCTCTGTGGTGGCACAGATGACTTTCTTGTGACTTTCATTGCTCGGGGCAGTTGGATTTAACTTGACAAAGAGTAATGAGGTTATCGATTGGGCTACAACGAAATAAGCAGTCTTCAACACCTCCAAAGTCTCTTGGGAGAGAAGGAACAGCCAAGTGCAACATCCTCAAAAATGTGGCCTGGGAAAATGCAGCTCATTGATTTTCGATAGATTATTCCATTAGAGCCCTAATGTAGTGTGTTGGGGGACAAACACCATCCTTCTAGTTGATTAGAAAATAAGCAATCAAGTAGTGTTGCCCTGGCTGTAAGTGGATGGGAAAGTGCATTAAGATCTTCAAGTCACACTGTAGATAAAGCCAACACAATTTTTCAGTGCCTCTTAGCTTTAGACTAATTGAGATAATGATAATTATTTCTGTTGTGCATGTCATTTTACTCCACTTTTGACACGGTTGAGTAAAACTGCAAACGTTTTATCAAGTCAGTCATGTGTTGCAAATGAATACACCTCTTTCATATTTAGCTTCATGTCCTCATTTCCCATTTGGGATATGACTCTGTCTTGTGTAAAACCATCAATCCCATTTTCTTTTGATTGTTTCGACAGTCTCCATAGTCCTCTCTATGTAGGAAAAACTCATGGCATTGATCAAGATGCAAATAAAAGTCGCTGACCTAAAATAGAAAAAAACAATGTGTGAGCGGAAAACATGTGGTCTATTTAAAGAATGACAAAGCTTTTTTGACTTCATTGCAAAGGTAACCAAGTCAGGACAAGCCAGCTACTTCGTCTCCTACATGAGAGAATCCTTCAAGCGGATGAAATTACCTAAATATTGTCTACCAAAGGTAAGCTATAAAGACAGAAATAACTTTCAATAATAAAAGATGTATGGTCATAAAGATTATTGTTATGTTTTTGTAGAATACAAGTCGTATAACTGTTATTTTTGTGAAGAAGAGTCACACTTGAACACTAAAAAGCTCTTGAACAGTTATGCCCCCTCTTTTAATTTTTTGTTTTTGCTGGCTTGCACCTTCTATTCTCAACCATCTTTTCTCTCCATCTATCACACTTTTTCTCACCAACACCTCCATGCAGGACATGCATATTATCAGTACGGATGAGAAGCAGGTATTTGCTGCAGTCCAGGAGTGGAATCAGAACAACACATACAGCCTGTATATCTCAGACTCCCCCGGGGTCTACTTTACCCTTTCATTAGAGAACCTGAGAACCGGCAGAGGACCCGGCGGTAACCTACTGGTAGACTTTTATAAGGTGCGTAGTTAGTCTTGTTCATGGGCTGCTGCTGTCACTCTACAACCAATGCCCCCTCCAGTTATTTCACTTAGTAGTAGAGAAAATTGTGTTACTTTACTAACCTGTGATTGTAATTAAAGTAGGGCAGCAACTACAAATTGTTTTCATAATTGATTTATCTGGCTATTATTTTCTCCATTAATTGATTAGTCATTTTGTCTCTTAAAATGTTGTATCACATTTCATTCAGAACGTAAGGGGACATATTGAAATTGCTTTTTTATCTGATCAACAGTATACAATCCAAACATATTCATTTTAAAGTTATATAAACAATCAGAGAAAAGCAGCAAATCGTCACATTTAAGAAGCTCAAACGCTGGTGGAAGTATATTTTCTCAAATACCGTACTTTAACCAAATTTTTAGGTAATTTACTTAAGCATTTCCATTTTATGCTGCTACACATCTACTCCATTACTTTCAGAGGTAATAAATGTCCACTTCATTTATTTCACAGTTATAGTTAATAGTTACTTTTCAGATTAAGATTTTACTTACAATACATCCGATAAGTCTGTAAAAAGATTGTACATTGTTACAGATTAAACTACACAGCAAAGTAGTTAAAATTAGCCCAACCATAACCAGCTGCAACATTTAAGTAATGCTTACATGTTAATGCATCAATAATAATAATACAACATAAAAAACAATCATAACAGTACCTTTCCGTGTAGAGAAGAGTACTTTTTACTTTTTGATACTTCATGACATTTAGCTGATAATACTTACACTGTAGTATTGCTTACTTTAGTAAAGGGTCTGAATACTTCCACCACTGCTCTCACAAGGAATTGATAATTATTCATAAATGTTCTGTTCATCAACTAACCCAGTAATCCTTTTAGCTCTAAAGTATCATATGATTGTTACATCCTGAAAGTATTTGAGATGATCATCAACATCATTGTTGTTTTCCTTTGTAGGTTGAGGGGATAAATGGCATGTATCTTGCCAACAAACTGCTGGACAGTCATGTCAAGACTTTCATCACATACAACAAGGGACAAACATGGGCCCTGTTGCCAGCTCCTGCCAATGATGTGGCTGGAAATAACCTTCACTGCATTCTGGTGAGCTTGAGCCTTTGGGCAGAAGTGAATTTATGCTCTTATTCATGCGAAATTTATCTTATGACATATATCATTCATCAAATGTTTCAACCTCATCAGCTGTGCTGTGGAAGTTCTTTGATTCAGAGCCACATTTGCACAGGGCGAGGCGCCAGCTTCAGCTTCAGCATGAGCCTCCTAAATGGCAGATGAGATGCTCGGCTGGAATATTCTTATTATCAGTGTAAAGCACAGAGTGTCATCGTGTATAGTGTCAGGGGTCCAGACTTTCCATTAACCTCTGTGATTTCAATTTACTACCTGTAGTCACATTGGACTAATGAATGTTAGATTACACTGAATTACATTATATGGCCGTGTTGTTATTCAGCAGGTATGCTATTCATCTAATCCAATCAGTATGTTCTTTAGAGTCTGTTTAAAATAATGTAAATTGTTCAGTTAATAGCAGGTAACGGTATTTCTCTTTGTAATATAGATGAACATTATGGTCCTGCCTGCTTTCTGACCTCCCTCCAACCTCTGCTGTTTGAAAAACTGTATTGATGTTTTTCAGTGTGCTTGAGTCTGAGAAATGAGTGAAAATGATTTGAATCAATTTTGCCAGTTTTATCAGTGCATCTTGGGAATTTTAATTACATGCCTTGTTTGCTTTAGAATGAAACAATTCAAATGCCCTCTGTGTCCTCTCAGCCATTTTCTGCCTTTTTTTCCAGGCAGAGAATATGAAAGGAACAAAGTTTCTTTGTTTTATAAATGGCATCTGAGAATGTTAGCACTTTTATCTCAACGGGAAGCATAATTTGAAGGCAAACCTAATTATAATTGCTTTTGTGAAGATCTGTCTGATACATATTGTCTCAACCTGTGCTCCATCGGAATCCGTTTTGTTGACAGCCATTTTGTTCGCTGCATCTTCATCTGGAGATGTCGGAGAATCCCTACACATCTGGACCCATTACCAGCAAAAAGTCTGTGCCAGGAATCATCGTGGCTGCAGGTAGAGTTACCTAAAGGAATTGCATTTGATTTATAGATTAAACTGTTCAGATTAAAGGTATCCCTACTTTCTCAGATCAATGCATTGTAACAGTGCAACCACAAAAACACACAAAATGAACCACACACAGTGTCCTCTTTCCGTCATTGAAATCAGATACTGAAACTTCAACTCCTAACTCTCATATTTTGGATGAGATGATTAGGGTGCAGTAAGTCATTGACGTGTCCTCCAGTGGAAAATGAGGGCATGCACAGATTCAAAAAATTACTTTTATCAGGTGATAGTGCATATAGGTGTGTTATGGAGTCTTTGCTATGTAAATACAGACTGAATGAAATTATTCATGTTTTTGTACTCAGGGAATATCGGAACAGAGCTGTCCTCCACTAACCTTGGGATGTTTATAACATCTGATGCAGGAAATAGCTGGAGACAGGTGGGTCTGCACACTGCATGCATTTAGCTTAAACAGATTATGTATACATATTTAAATAGTGCTGTCATAAGTGGATAAAACATTTTTTTTTTTCAATGTGCACAAATACAGATTTTTGATCAAGAGCACAACGTTTCATTTCTTGACAATGGAGGGGCTTTGCTGGCAGTCTTACATGCAACGGCGCCTATTCGACACTTATGGTAGGTGAAGCTACTATTCAACAATAGCTGACATCATAATTACTGTAGGTAGGAACCTTACGTGTTGGACTTATAGTGGGAAATGTCTGGGTGTAATATGAGTTTTCTCTCTGTTTTTGATGCAGCATATGATTACATTTAATGTTTTGAAATGCTGATGGGCCAAGTTTGCATGATTATTATATCGGCACTGCAGCTTCAGAACTGTCAGAATCATTTCCAACAAAAGAGAGTCTGTTACAGCTTTGTACTCTTGGTTAGATATGATGGTTTGAGTGCTTTTATGTAAATGTAGAGTGGAGCAGGATGGAAATATGGGACCGAAAATGCCCCATAAGTCCCTCATATTGTAGAAGCTTTGTAACACTATCTACTTTGATGTCCCTGCAAATTACAGCCCTGTCAAACATGATTAAGCTCTAGGAAAGGTGATTTGAAACCCCCCAAATCTATTTATAATGTTACAACCTGAGTCATATCTCTCTTTTCCATTGTTTTGTCACCTTCAAAATTTTCCCTGGGCCGAGGAACATTTGTTCTTTGTTCAGCTTGGTGTCGAGATAATTTTTCACATTGAAGAGAATTTGAGGTGCTCTATTTTTCAACTGTGGCGAAAGCTAAATCACCTCACATTTTGTTTTAAAATCATATTTCTTTGAACCTCGTTTTTCACTGCTTAACCTCTGTGCTTGTGATGTTTAAT
Organism: Anoplopoma fimbria; assembly: GCF_027596085.1. Taxonomy (NCBI): domain Eukaryota; kingdom Metazoa; phylum Chordata; class Actinopteri; order Perciformes; family Anoplopomatidae; genus Anoplopoma; species Anoplopoma fimbria. The sequence goes on along the minus strand of NC_072454.1, from coordinate 10,938,372 downwards.
GTTATACGCATAGAGAAAACAATATATTAAGCCACTGCAGAGAGATAAACATGGATGGATAGACAGAAAGACCGATGTTCATGCGTTGACAGCTGTTATTTCTTTTTTTTTTGAAGGATCAGTCTAGACGAAGGAAAAAAATGGGACCGTCACAGTTTCTCCTTGGCCCCTCTGTATGTGGACGGAGTTTTAATGGAGCCAGAATCTGACAATCACATTATCACGTAAGCAGAGACAGACAAGTAACAGTCCGGCAGGAATAAAACAAATATTATCAGGCTTGAGGAATTTAATCTTCTGTGGATGTAAACAAAGAAAGGTCCACTTTATGCTCCTATCGTGTCTTTCAACATAAATTATTCTGATTTTGGTGCTTTTATATTAGTATACCATTATATCAGAAACCTGTATACCTGTATCACAAGATGGTTTTATCTGAAATCTGCATTTTGATGAATCATCTTCCAGTTTCTTTGGACACTTCAGTCATCGGTCAGAATGGCAGCTGATCAAGATCGACTACAAAGGCCTCTTTAACAGGAGATGCATGGATGGAGATTATCAAAGATGGCAACTGCACAACAAGGTTACAGGGATATTAAACATTATTGATTTATTGTCAGCTTAAACCGATGCATGTTTGTCCGTCGTCACTGTAAACATAGTACACTCGCTTAATGCATGAACACATTTTTTTTATTTCCATCTCTCTTTTCTTTCCAGAGTTTCTTCAATCTTCAATCTTGTGAAAAACTAAATAATATTTTTCTTTGTTGGATAGGGAGAGCTGTGTGTGATGGGTGAGAAGCAGATCTTTATGAAGCGCAGGCCAGGCAACCGTTGCATGCTGGCCCAGGACTATTCAAGGATCTATTCCTCAGAGCCATGCCTCTGCACAGCCTATGATTTTGAATGGTAATGACTTCATCCCTTAGCTTTCCCAACTGGGAATATACAGTAACTGAGACTTTTATCCCCAGTGATCTTTAACTTTTATTTTTTCATTACATGTTTACCAAACAGCTTCCTTTGGAACATGTAATTCAGTTGTAGTTAATTACGGCTGCTTGGAGACATTTGTGATAAAAACGAAACCGATTGTATCAGTTGCAAGAACTTAATATGCTTTAATATCCAGCTTACATTCCACATTTAATGGAAAAACAATATGAATGTATTCATCGAATCTAATTATAGTTTTGAAATTGTAGATGGGAGTTAGGAACTTTTCATTGTGCTACTGTAATTTGCATAATGTCAAGTAACTTATTGGAATTCAATTAATAATGAATCATTAAATTAATTTTAAATATCTTTTATCCATCCGTCTGAAATTCTGTTTGATTCTGCTTGTCTGACAATCATGTCTCTAGTTATGGTCTTAAAATATGCGATGAAGCGCCATCTGCAAAGCATTTGCCCCACTAAAAAAGCTTGTAGAAGCTAGATTGTTTGAGGAGCAGTGTTTATCATTTTATGAAGTGTCATGTTTTGTTGGCAGTGATTATGGGTGGGAACGCCAGGTGGACGGGAAATGCTCCCCTGCTTTTTGGTTTAATCCAAATGGTGCGACTAAAAGCTGCAGCACCAGCCAAAGCTTTCTTAACAGCACAGGGTAAGTGGCCCCCAGTGTTTAATCCATCACAAAACAGTAATATTCCACTAGAGCTTGTTTGTCACTTTGTATCGAACACAAACAGAAAATAATGGTTAACTCTCTCAATGGTTCAGAATAAAAGCCTCTGAGTAGAGCTGAAAAAGTAACCTAGACTGTGTCCCAATTCCATAATGAATAATGATGTTGAGCCGGTTTTGAGTTTGCAGCATGATCAGACTCAAAAAGTGACAAAATAGGCCAGGATGCATAGTACTTCAAATCTATGTGCTATCAATGGACACTTTTCTCCCACAGTGAATGCAGAATTGTCACTGAGGAGCTGCTGAGAATTTTAAACAATCAAAATAAATTCTGTATGGTGGTGAAAAAGTTTCTAAACATTTTGCTGTATTGAAGTTGTATTGAAATAGCATTCCGAAGTTTCAGTGTGATTGACTAAAGTACATAGATTTTTTTTAAGTTGTATACTGTGAAAATTAGTATGGTGTATATAAAAGTATGTAAAACGAAAGTTTGATAAAACACTTATGCTTCAAAGGTATCGAAAGGTTTTGTCCAATAACTGTAAGGAGGGAGGGAGGAACGTGTACTCGCCCAAGAGGCAGGCATGTCGTCCCAGACCCCCCCGAGGCCTACGGCTGTCCACCAGCCAGGGAGAGCTCAGTGCCACTGTTGGGAGCAACGTTACTTTCATGGTCTACCTGGATGATGTGAGTTGTATTACCTAAAATCACTGTTGTGTTATCACTAGCTGTAGTTCTGGCAATTGTTTTAAAGGGTCAGTTTATCTAAATGGCTTTGACCGGATGCTCTGTGAGCTTAATGCCAATACCAACAGGCTAATATGCTCAATAACAATAATAATAACTTAATATTTTCCAGGTGAAATGTTTACCACAATCACCATCCTAGTTTAGTGTGTTATCATGCTTACATGTGCTATTAAACACTTAACACAGCATACAGATGAGGCTGATTAATGCCATGTGTTTTCTGAGTGTCTGGTAATAGAAATATTGTTCAGTATTAGACAAATGAAAATGTTGACATGATGATGGTGCTAAATAAAAGATCAGAGTATAACAAGTTATTAGGGGGGCATTGAAGTGTGAATGAAAGGATATTGCAATCAATCCATTTTTATTTTTTTTGAGATATCTTACTCAAAACTCCAATTGTTGAGTCTTTAAATGTATCCATTTTTAAATATTTTAAGTCAAATTAAGCCCAATTGACCTTTCATATTAGTCTGGCAGAAATACAGATATCTCAAAGTATGGTGAAATAAAACCAAAGCTATCTGCATAGCTACATGCTAAAAGGGGATAGTGAAATAGTACTTTTTAGCTAAAAAGGTTTAATAATTGAACTATATGTATTTTTCTGGATGAATTTATCAGCTGGCAAGATGGCACCAGATAATAAACAAATCCTTGGGACACTTTCATGACCTCTGTTGCACTCTTTTTACTTTTCCTCTTCTTTTCTCAGTTGAATTTCTGTCTCCTTACATTCATATCCACCTGAAAAGTGTTTGTGACGCAGCTTATAGGACATCTCTCAACCCAAGCACTTTAGAAGCGGACTGTGCTTATTTCACTTGTATGGGATCTTGTTGAAGTATCCTGACCTGAGCTGTAGTGACAGATGCCATGTGTCACCGCCTATCTACAGGGAGACTCGTTGAGGACCAGCATCCAGCTAGACTTCGGGGACGGCATTAAGATCACATACTCTAACCTGAGCAGGACCGATGATGGCATCAACCATGTCTACAGAACGACTGGGATTTATAGAGTGACAGTTTCTGCTGAAAACAACCAGGGATCTGACAGCAACACCCTGTTTTTACACATCACCAGTATGTGAACACGAAACATCATTACTCATTCCTGAGGCAGTGCATATAGCATGAAACTCTTACCTTTCATGGATGGTCATGTTCCCACTCTGCTGAATTTCATTTTAGTCAGGGCTGTAATACTTGTTTGCGTTTTTAGCCTTGGAAAATGGAAATACACACACCTGGAGCTAAATGAACATCAGCTGTGACTGCAATAAAACTCCATGTTTGATGAATCTATGTGTGTTTTACCAGTGCCTGTATTTCATTTGTTTGCACACGTGTGTAATACGTGTATGTGGCGGTGTATTTGTTGCTCCTGCAGGTCCAGTGGAGCGTGTATATCTCTCTGCTCCTATTGTAGCCATCAGGGGGAAGGAGGTTAATCTGACTGCGGTGGTATGGCCAAGTCACACCAGAACATTGACCTTCTTCTGGTGGTTTGACAACAGCTCCGAGGTGAGAAGCTTTTCTACTCTCACTCCAACTATTGTTCCAGTTCCACTTTTTGCTCAGTTTACTGCAGTCTTCTCCATCTTCTCTTGAGGCCCTTGTCATGTTGTTTACAAAGTGTAAATCTAAAAAGCCTTCACAAAAATCATGTTAAATATGACTGCACGTGACTTCACTGTGTCTTTCTGGAGAATCCAGCTAGGATGGCTGGTCATATTTATTAATCATGTTGATTGTGTTCACTGCAGCGTTGCCTCATTATACAGTATGTCAAGGGCTGCATGTACGTAGTATTCTATATTCGGCTGAGAAGAGGCAGGGTTTTCTTTGAAATTCTGTGTTCTTCCTTTTGAATTACAGCCCATTATAACCTTGGAGGGAAGCATTTCATACACATTTCAGAGAGAAGGAAAAAACAAGGTCACGGTCCAGGTTTCTTCTGGAAGCACCATAATGCAGGATTCAAAAGTTATAACTGTTAAAGGTGAGTGTGGGAGACGGCCTTCAAAGTGCTTTAATTGGTGTGATGCACGTTACATGAATATGCAATATGCTTTCTCTGGGAAAGTATGATGCCTCTCGGTCGAGGCTGCAAGCAACCTCACGTTGTTGTCAACTTGGACTTATCTAATGAATAATATGTCATGGAGGGCGAACACGAAATCTTGAGGAGCAATTAACTTCAAGGCGTATGTTGCCAAATGAGAAAAGACAAAACTGCACATCAGATTAATCAAAAACGAAACAAGAAGTAACATTCATATCCTAACAGACATCAATTTGCCGTTCTTTCCAGAATTCTTCAGGTCGCTACTGTTGTCATTTTCGCTAGCTCTTGATGAGCACAATCCTGACATCCCGGAGTGGAGGGACGACATAGGCCGCGTGGTGCGGACAGCTCTGTCACAGGTACATGGAAAACATGTTGCTCAGAGGTCTTTCCTGGAGTCGACATCGGCCACCAGCGGCCTTCACAGTCATTACTATTTTATACCCGTGTGCAGTATTGATAAGGCAGTCACAATTTTTTATGGTCCATGTGTTTAATTTCGCCTTTTTTATTTTACTTTTGAGAACACTAACCAAACACTGTTATTTATTGTAAATTTGATTTCCAGCTGATTTTGACATAATTGTCCAAAGTTTAGAAGTAACAGTCCAAACTTTATACCTGCCTGTTGAGTTGTCTTCTCGTTGCAGGTTTCCGGGGTCCCTCAAGATCAGCTTCTGGTGTCTTTGTATCCTGGACTTCCATCTACAGCAGAGCTCTTTATCCTGCCTGATGAGCATACATCAAGTGAGCACAAGCGAGGGAGTGAGGAGGCTCTAGAGAGGGTAAGAACCATGATTTGTAGAAATATTAATTTTGTTATCATGGGAATTTTTACATACAATATGAACGATAGTAATGCTTTTAACAAATCAAATAATTGTATCTGGTTTATTTATTGTGTATACAACATGTAATTTAAGGGGGTGTTAAATGCTGTAACATGTGAAATAGTCTAATTTTGGGGTGTTTGTAGGGGAATTATTGAACTATTGAGGAAGCCAGGCATGCTGTTTCCCCCTGCTCACAGTCATTATGCTATGTTAAGCTAATAGCATCACGGCTAAAGCTCCATACTCAACATACATATACATACGTCATAACTATGTTAATGTTCTTATACAACTCTCATATTTGTTGAACATTTTTTTAAGGAAGTGCTACTTATGATTCACCATTGCATAATATGATGAGGGCATGAAGATATTTTATTTTACAGAGATTTTATTTTTATTTATTGTAGCATAATATAACATTCTCTGTTTTTGTGTCTTACATTATGCCTAAAACAGATATCCGATATTTTTGTCACTGCCCTGAACCAAGGCCTGATCCAGTTTGAGCTGAAAACGGATATTCACATTGTTGTGTACCTGACTCAGCAAACTTCAGGTTAGTTTGTTTGTAACCCGCCCATTATTCCTGCACACTTGGACCAATTGTTGCATCCAAAAATATTTTGCAGGAACATCAAAAATAAGATCTTAGTCTTACTTTATGCCAATTTAGAACAGTATGTCTACAGTGTGTTAGGGCTGTTTACAGTTTTAAAAAAGGTAAGCCACCTGTTTTTTTTTTATGAATTGAGATTGAGTTCTACTCAAACACTAAAGACAAAGACAAGCATAAATCCAAAGTGAGATCATATGATACTGTATATCAAAGGATTTAAATATATTTCACAGTACAGTTTTGCACTTGAGGCTGTGAGACAGTAGTTCTCTTTTGAAATCAGCTAATCAATCACATGATTGACAAAGAGGGCATTTGGTATGCAATGAGGAAATCGACAGGGTCACCGTATCATTAGCATATCGCAAAAACGTGTCGATCAACCCTGCTTGGCTTTACCCTTTTCATCCACCAACTGATCTGTCTTCATTTGTGTCTGCATACAAAGGTCTGGGTTGCCTTTAAAATGATCCAGAAAGGTCATAGACTTCATAGGCTTCTCTCTGAAGGAGAGAAAGATCGGAGGCAAGGGAGAATACTTTGAATATTGCATCTCAGCATTTAAAAAGCCATGACTATGCATAAGCTACCTGCATTGTGGACCTCAGGGAGGGGCTGTAGACCTAAAGATTCCTTTTAATACCCTGAGGGGATAACATGCATATAGCAGCTCTTCAAACTGTACCTGCAATTGTAACATGACATGAGGTGATGAAAGGGAAAAGGAAAGCATTTGTCTTTTTTCCAAATGTTGCACTCATTTGACTCGTTTGACTTTCAGCACCACTTGTGGATTCTAACTCCATCCATAGTGGGTCAGCCATGCTGATGCTGCTCACCGTGGTCTTTGTTGGTTTAGCAGCATTCTTCATCTACAAGTTCAAAAGGTGTGTTCACTTGTATAAGAAAGATAATTGTATTGAATTCTCTTTTAAATCACAAATGGTTTATCTTTGTGGTTCATGAAGACCTTACACAGCTGCTCTGCTTATTGTTTTTCATCAGGAAAATCCCTTGGATCCATGTTCAAACTGAGGACAGTCATGAGAAGGAACCGGAGGTGATCAGTACAGTCGGTCAGAATGACAACATGTCAAAGGTCAAGCTCAGTGAGTTTCCCTCTCCGAAAAAACTCATGGAAAAGGAGCTGGAGGCCAGGAGCAGAGGTGAGTTAGCTACACATTAACTAGCTGCCACCGTTGACAATGATTATGTGTTGTACAAGATACACCGTATTTTAAGCAGTGGTGGAAGAAGGATTAACATATTTTTTTTGTAAAATGAGCAATACTACATTTTTAAATCTCTGTTGCGCATGTAAAATGTAAAACTCCTGCATTCAAAATCTTGTAGTTTAAGTACAAAGTTGTCACTATGGTGCCAAGATGGACTGTTGTTGTTACATTATTATAGTAGCAGTAACATGTTAAAAGGATCTCAATGTTGTACCCATACAGAGTTACTACCAACTGCAAGTAGCAAATAAATGTAGTGGATTAACAAGTACAGTGGTATAGAATTAAAATACTCTAGTAAAGTATAAGTGAATGACATTTGTACTTGACTAATTTAACTTAGTTATTTTGCATAAATATACAAGTAGTATTTTAGGATGTAGAAAACTACAGTATTTGACAGGTGTGATGAATCTTTATTGCTAAAACTAAATTAAATGCAGAATATTCATATCTATATATTTTTTATAGATTAGTTATTTGAAGCATTCCATACAATGAGATTTTTTGTAACTTCCTTTAGTATACCATTGTTATGGCGTAATAATACAATTACCTTTTTATAACATTTTATGGTATACTCTCAAATAACATTTTATTGAAAATGTTGGGACATACTGTACTCTCGCCTTTTTTATGACATACTGTACAATCACCATTCTTTTTATTTTTTATGACATTTAATGACATACCATACTATGACATTTTTTATGATAGTTTTTGAAATACTAAACTATGACATTGTTAATTTTTATGATATATTTTAATATGACACTTTTAGGATATTATAAAATGACTCTTTTATGAAATTTTAATGGCACAATATACTTTGAATATTTTTGACGACATGCAATATGACTATATATAACTTTTCTAGAGATTTTTAGAACAGACAACACTTTACTACTACTACACCAAAACCTTTTTATGACATACTATACCATGACATTTTTTATGGCTCTTTCATTTTTTATGATTTTCTTTTACATACTGTACTATGACACGTGATATGTTTAATACATACTATATAGTGACGACTTCTAATGTGACATTTTTATGGCATACCATACTAAGACATATTTACGACATATATTTGTCTATCTTTTATAAAAAAAATTATGACATACTATACTATATAATTCTAAAGATTTTTTTGACAACTAAACAGTTTGTAGTACATAAATATGACATGCTGTACAATCACATTTTTAATGATTTTTGTTGGAAGCTCCTGGGACAGAGGATGTCTAATGTTGTACAGATTTAATGGCCTCTAAGGCAAAGTTTTGATTTTGGGCTATACACAATAAATTGAACTTGAATTGAATTGAAATGAATGATATTTTTATGATATACTATACTGTGACTTTTTATGACTTTTATTGAGAAACTATACTGTGACACTTCATATATATTATATTGATATTCTGTGGTATGACGTTTTTATGGGATATTTTTATAACTTACTACACTGTTACATTTTTACGACATTTAAATGACTGCCTATATTATAACAGTTTTAGGACATCAATACTATGACTTACTTTGCCATGACATTAAGTGACAATTTCATGACATTTTTATGACCTTTTTATGACATGCTATGCTATACTTATTCAAAATGCTCTACTTCTTTCAACATGCCATGCTATGACTTGTCAACATAGTATACATTGACTTTTTTTATGACTTTTTAAGACAAACTATTATTATATAAATACTATTTTTAAGACCTTTTTTGACATACTGTACTATGACTTTTGTATGACTATTATCTTGCGAAAATATGACTGTTTTATTGTTTTTTTCAAAGTATACTTTGACTTTTTTTAAACATGCTATACAATGACTTTTTTTACTTGCTTTTTTCAATTTATATTTTTCAATTTTTTGACATGACTAAGACTTTTTTTTACAAACTTTACTATGACTATTTAAAAAATGTTTTTACATAGTATGCTATGACTTTTTGAATCATACTATACCATGACTCTTTTCGACATACAATAATATGACTTTTTAATTACTTTTTTTGACATACTCCACTAAAACTGCTAAATAAAATCTATGTTTTTTTTACTTTTTACAACATGTTATACTATGTATGTTTTTTAGACTTCCTATATAATTATTTTATGATTGCTTTTTTCAATATATTATACTTTGACTTTTTTGACATACTATACTATAACTTTTTTATCACTTTTTTAACAAACTATGCTATGATTTTCTTTGACATACCTATGCTATGGCTTTTTTTAAATTATTTTAACATTCTATTTTTTGACTATTTTATTGCTTTTTTTCAACATATTATACTATGACTTTTTATTACTTTTTTGGCATACTTTACTATGACTTTTTATTTTGCTTTACAATGACTGTTTTATTGCTTTTTCAACATATACTTTGACTTTTGTCGACATGCTGTACTATGATATTTTATATTGCATTTTTACATTTGAAATTTTTTGCTTTTTTCTATGACTTTTATTTACAAATTTTACAATGACTTTTTAATTACTTTTTTGACATACCGGTACTATGCTATGACTTTTCTCAACATACTATACCATACCTCTTTTCAACATACTATAATATGACTTTTTAATTACTTTTTTCGGTATGCTATGTTTTTTTTACATACTATACATCAACTTTTTTGCCATACTACAGTATACTATGACTTGTTATGACTTTTTACGACATAATATACTATGACTTTTAATAGACTTGCTTTTTTCAATATATTATACTTTGACTATTTTTGACATTCTTTACTATAACCTTTTTATGACTTTTTTTACATACTATGCTATTATTGTTTTCGATATACCTATGCTAGGATTTTTTAAAAACTTTTGTCAACATTCTACATTTTGACTTTTTTAATACTTTTTTAAATACTTTTTTTTATCTTGCTAAACCATGACTTTTTTATTGCTTTTTTTTAACATATACTTTGACTTTTTTTGACAGGCTGTACTATGACTTTTTGGAACATATTATACTATTATGTTTTATAGACATCCTATTTTTTTATTTAATTATTACTTTTTTCAACATACTATATTTTTACTTTTTTTTATACTTTTTTTCAACATAAACTTTGACATTTTTCGACATACACATGTCATAGAAATACTTTACTATGACTTTTTTATTGTTTTTTCAATATATACTTTTGACTTTTTTTGACATGCTATACTATTTTTTCTGACATATTATACCATGACGTTTTATGGACTTCCTATATTTTTATTTAATTATTGCTTTTTTCAATAAATTATACTATTACTTTTTTATGACTTTTTTGGCATACTATACCATGACTTTTTTCAACATACTTTACTATGACTTTTTTATCTTGCTATACCATGACTTTTTCATTGCTTTTTACGACATGCTGTACTATGAGTTTTTTGACCTAGTACTATGAGTTTTTTTTACTTGCTACTGTTAATTCATTTTTTTATTTTTTCAATCTATTATTTTTTACTTTTTTTGACATACAAACTTTGATATGACTTTTTAATATTTTTTAATAACTTTTTTCGGTACGCTATGTTATGATGTCTTTGGATTTACTATACTATGACTTTTTTATGACTTTTTTGAACATACTATACATGGACTTTTATGACATACTACACTATGACTTTTTATGACTTTTTTCAACATGCCATATTATGACTTTCTGATCAACTTGTTCAATATATTATGTTTTGACTGTTTTTGACGCATTATACTATGACCATTATACTATGACTTTTTTCGGTACTGTTTTTAACATACTTTAAATCGACTTTTTCGATATATTTTTTTTTTGGGGGGGGTTACCAATGATAGTATTATAAATGAGCTGATACCAGTAGATTAATGTGCTGGTATGGAGTGATGGCCAGTTGACTAGAGAGTACAGGCTACAGTGATGAGTGTTGAAAGGGGAACCGGTGACGAAGAGGATGACGGTATGGTAGATGACCTTTAGTTTGCTGAGAAGATTTTCGAGGCGAATCTATAGATTACATCACGATAACCACAGCAAACAACATCCTCTGTCCTTGGACCCTCGAATTTGGAAAAAAAAATCCCTAAATTTACAACATAATAGAATACATCATATTCCATCCAATAATAGCAGAACAATATTAGAAAAACATGACCACTAATAATAAAAGCAGCATTGGATATAAAAGAATAACAATGATAAGGCAGGTCCACGGCAGCAGGTACGACCAGGTCCAGGCACATCCACGATCCATGAAAACCTGTTTGGCGAGAAAGCACAGACTCCAGGGATGAACAAAAGTTAGTAATGTGCATTAATGGGAAATGAATACATACAGAAGGAAAATAAAAGGAGGAGAGACAGGAGCTCAGTGTATCCTAGGAAGTCCCCAAGCAGTCTTGGTCTATAGCAGCATATCTAGGGGCTGGTTCAAGGTAAGCGTGAGCCAGCCCTAACTATAAGCGTCATCAAAGCATACGCATTAGCATATGCATAATCTGATATGACTTTAATGACTATATGATAATTTACTTTTTTATAACATACTATCCTTTGGCATTTTTCTATATTTTCATAACATAATATACCATTACATTTTCGTGATATTTCACTGACAAACTAATCTTTCACATTTTTGATTACATTTTAATGAAATACTATACTTTGACTTTTTTAATTTCATGTACTATATTATTACTTTTTAATGAAATTTGATTGGAATACTAAATGCTCAGACACACTAACACAGGATTTAAAGGATGAGTGTCACTGTAAGAGACTGATACTGATTAACATTTAATTGCCCTAAAAACACATCCCCGGGCAACTGTATTTTGGTGTTGACACAAAGTACATGGTTTAGTTTTATTTAAATAACTGTAAATTAATGTGCAGCACAGATCTATGATACTGGGACCTCTTTAGCAATGCAATTGAACGCCACAGGCAACTGCAGCACAGTTACCAGATATCACGGTGACAGGTTAACATTTTGATTGCTATGGCTGACATCCACAGTGATGTCTTTTAGATGTGAACCACTCAGTCCCTGCAAACACTGGATTATTTGACAAAAGTAGCATTGCGGTACTCCTGACAAAGACATGTGGGCTGCAGGCTGTTTTTCTGGTCGCTCAGCACAATGGATATTCTTCATTTCTCAGCGGTTTGCACTTTTTCAATTCTTTGCTGATCGGAAACATATTAACTCCTTTTCAGTTGCTTTCGAAAATGTTTATTAACAAAAGGGCATAGCAGCATGGGACCTTTTGATTTGTGGCTCGCTCGATCAAATTAATTTACAACCTGCTGTTTAATTAATACTCTGAAGCTTGGTTTGATTTTCTTGCAGTCAGATTTTGGCTGTTGTATCCATTTTACAAGAACATACTATGATCAATCATCTGTTAGTTCAGGCTTCTGTCCAGTAATCATTCATCCGTTGTGAAACTTGGCTTCATTATTTACTATTACATTGTGAATAATTCGATATGTTTATTTAATTAAAATTAAAATATGACTAGTATAAACTTCATATCCCTCTGAGATATATTTTATAAAGTAAATATGTTCCCATTGCTGTTAGGAAGGTCTTGCTCCAGCCAATGAAAACCTGCCCCCTACAGAGGAAAAACATTAACGAGTTTTAATTTAATTAATGTCTGGGTTCAGTGATTTTACGTGTTCTCATTTTGGTCCAAATGGCTTTACAAGCACTAAAAAAACCCAGATTCTGCTGCCAATGATAGTTTTCACAGTGAAGCAAGAGCTATGAAAAAAATCAAAACTTATAAAGGTAGAAATGAAGATTTGAACATTTAAAACAAGAACTTTTGCAGATTAAAATGAAAACTTTTATTTAATGATGTATTGATTTATGTGATAACAAATTGGTACTAATTTAGGAACATTTATTAATTTGTAATAATTTTAATAAATAACTTTAAAATTTGTGAGTAGGAGTGAAAGTGAAGGATTTGTACTTTTTTTTCAAGTCTGAATTTAATTAAATTTTTGGGTGCAATTTCATAAGAACTCCCCCAAGTCTCTATCCTCTGCTCTATGTCTGATACAGTAACTTTGTTAAGGCATTAGATATTTAAATCTTAAATGTTAACCTTTCAGATCTTAATTTAAACTATCTAATGCTTTAACTTAGAAATTTTAATACAGACTACAAATATTTTAGTCTTAAAATATGCTCTGTGTAAAAGCAATTTAAATCAGATGAATCATATTTACTTTAGCAAATCTGAATTGACTGCAGGATCTCTTCCTTGAGGAATTTACTGCCAGGTTATCAGTTATATGGGCGAACATGAAATTGGCTTCATGAAGCTTCAATCAAATAACCAAATTTAAATTACTGACACATTTGAGAGATAAAAGTACCACCTTTGAATAAGCCAGTGTCTGCACAATCTGAACGACCCGACTTGTCACAGCAATCCTATCTTATCAGCCCTCCATCACCAGCTCAGCCATGCTGGGAGAGGCCATGTTCCTTTGAGACAACATGGGGGCTTTTCAACCAATATGCATGGCTGATGAATTCATAATTAAGTGTAAAAGCTTGTAAGAAACATTTGATCTCCAAGTAGAAAGATTAGAGAGAAATCAAGATTGAATTTGGAGTTGTTTGGTTGATGTTAAAGGCAGTTATTCATTGACCCCAAAGTCAATGTCATGTAGTTAATGCAGAAATATCAAAAAAGTTGTGTTTTCAAAGACTCTCTTTCATTGTCATATCCTTAGAACAAGTGTGATGTACATGTAGTATCTAAGCAGTTGACTGTCCCTTTATTTAGTCTGTTTTTTATTATGTGTTTGCATGTTTTTAGGAGGAATTGGAAGAAACATGGAGAGAATTGTTACAAGGGAATTTCCAAACTGTACTAACGTCTAAGACTCTGTTACTGAGTAAGTACAGATTATTGTGTTACAATTGTGCTAAAACTGTTTGCTTTGATGGCATTGTTTTCTTTTTATATACATTTCACGGTGATAGCCGCTATCGTTCAAAGTCATGTTTTTAAGCCACATGGGTAGAGTAAGTATCTTTACAATACTTGATGAAGATCAATCCACAGAGCCAGACTCTATGGCCTCTAGTTTGAGGGCGGTGACTTGTTAAAATTGGCTGGTAACATCAGCCAGCACAAAATTTCCAATTAGCCTCAAGATTCACAGCTCTACATAAAGCTATCTATTTTGATGAATGCTTTACTGCCTTTGACATATCATCGTTTTTGTTAATTGGGAGGAAAATAGCTTAGTAAAAACAGAATTGTTGAAATAGTATAGCTCAAAAGCTATAAAAAACAGTTTAATGAGCAAAGTACCATTAACATAATGGTTCAGGACAGGAGACATAATGTATAGGCTTCACAGTATTGGTACTGAATTTGGATAAAGTTACTTTCAATTCTGCATTAAATGACAGAGGATGATAATGACTCACTATAAGGATATTTAGGCCCTTAAGGAATGTCATAATACAGGGCTTAAAATGACACATTTAATGTAATAAAAATGAAATCTTACAGTCCTAGTTGATAATGTTTCCCTCTAACAGAAAAATTGAACGAGAAGGCTATAAAATTTCTCAAGTGTACCGTTTTTATTTTATTTTTTAATTTCCTCTCTTTTCTTTATATCGAGAAAAGATAGTATAACCCAAACAACAAAAGAGGTGTCGGTTTAAGACAGAACACAACTTGCCCTGGCTCCATACCACAGAAATATAATTGAAAGATGACTTAGTCATCATTTCGTCATGTTTCCTAAACCACAATAACTTTACGCTCTGGGTAAACAGCTACGTTTACCGCCCTATAACTAGAGGTCTTTGAGTTGTAAATATACACTAATGATATTTATACTAAAAATTTCAAAATCTGACTGTTGTAAATGCTTATAAGAAGTGAATATAGGAAAGGAATATGTAGTTGGTTTTGCTTTGTAAGTTAACATGGTGCTTTAAATGACTCATCAGATGATGGTACACAACGAAAATGTGATGTTGAAACATGGAGGTATGGCCTTAGAAGTAGAAATAATGTAAACATGTACATAAAGAAAGAAGGAATGTAAATCAATACAGTAGCATCATCCTACTTCAATGTAAGGTCAACTCACTGAACAGGCAGTAGGTTAGTATGTTTCTATGTACTTCAGACTCACAACAAGCTGTATGTCCTCTTTTTTATTTATTAGATTTTTTAAAGTAGCATGCCCTAAGTATAAATACTATATTAGGGTGAGCGAGTACTGTATATATATAATTATATATATATACAGTACACACACACACACACACACACACACACACACACACACACACACACACACACACACACACACACACACACACACAATCATTGTTGGGTTTAAAGTTTTACTAAACAAGTAATTAACACCTTGTCTAATAGTCTAGTTGTGCAATTGCCAAAAGTTGTGCATGATCTATGATACTGTTAATTTTTGTCTGATATATAAATTGTCTTGTTTTGAATCATATTTCTTACTGTGAACAAATTTCCATTTTAAAATTGTTCCAAATAAATGTATTTTTATATTGAATCATGTGTCTCTATTATGCATACACCCACAGTTTGTGTTGAAATGGAAGATGTAAGATAATATAGTTTACACTCTTTTATTTTTCCTTGCGAAAGGATGAAGACAGATTTTCTTCGGCTGCCAATGAATGAGAAATGTTTGCAATGTCATGACATAAACCTGAAAACAAGATTCATGAAGTGCATGGTATCTAGAACTCATGTGCCTTGTAGGAGCAGGCACATCAGTCTCAGCATTACACTTTTAATGATCCCACAAAGGCTCTGAAGTCAGCTTTAATGGGCAGAAGTGGGATAACACCCATGTGAAGATTCCAATCTGACACTTTGACTGAGTTTCATTTTACCTCTATCACTCAAGTTGCCAGTTACAGATGGTTTCTATTTAATGGGAACAATTACTGAGGCAGTAGTGGAATGATGAGAAACAGACGATTTTATAACTACTTCCGTTAGTATTGCTCATTCTCTGTCCTCAGATTTAGAAAAAAAAGCATTTCACATTAAAATGGCAAAGAGGCAGAAAGGTTTGGAGGAGAGAACTGTGTGGCTGATTGGCTGAAATGATTCGTCATGCACAAAGATGCAGCAACAAGGCCCTTGTTCCTCTGTTTTGCATTTTGTTTGCCCCCTCAACAGCTTCATATCACACACCAATCTCCATCACTCCAACAGCCATCAACGCCCCGAGAGTCTTATTCTCGCTCCTGCTCTCAGTCTGAATTAACACCGAGGCCTTTCTCTAACTGCCCTGGGATGTTCGGCGGTGCACAATCAAATTGAACGGTGACAATCCCTAATGGATGATTCGCTGCAGCCAGACACTAATGTAGCACTCAATGAAAGGAAACATGCTCATCAATTTCACACTGTGGCTAACACAATATTGCTGTGGGGTTATTGTTGTGGGACATTTTTCATTCAAGGTGCTACCCATTCTGAGAAAAAATCTTCCTAGATTGTGTGTATGTGTGTGTTTGTGTGTGTATGTGTGTTGATTTCCTGGAGAGGGGATAATTAATTTGTTGCACAGTGGGAGAGCCGAGGAACTAGCCCATTAGAATCACTCCAGGCTACTTGGTGCTTTTCATTGTCCTCCTCCTCGGCCCTATTGTATCATGGAAATGGCTGAACTGAAACTTAGTGTGCTAACCAACACTTGTTAGAGACAAAGCAGAAAAAGCAACAAATTCGAGTGAGAGTGCCCGTCGATCAAAATCACCACTTTGAGTTATAGTTCCGCCCTTTATGAAATTGACTAAATCAAAGGTCAAAAACTACATGGATTTAAACAGACAGCAGAAATAAATAAAGGGGTTTATTCTTTCGGGAAATGAGTTTAACAAACAGCCACACTGCATAAATGTTGTGTTTCTGCTTTATTCCGCAACCATGGTTACTTCTGCGAGACTAAATGAAAAACACAGTAACACCAAGTAATTTGTAATGAATGAGCCGTCTAGCCTTTGATAACCAGAAAATAGTGCAGTTCACATTTCAAACACTTATTATTTTTTTCTAATTAAGACATATTTTTACTATGTTGAAAGAGGGGGAAAAAATTCATCATGCAAATATGTTTACAATCTTATTCACAGGTTGATTATTGGGACTTGACAAAAACTCTCCTCTGATGATCGGTGTAGAGAGACAGCGTTCGCCTGATGACGAGAAAGAGTTTATTTATGCTTCAGGCTCAATCGCAGCATCGGAGGAAAGAAGTATGGAGAAGCCTCCAGTCAATTTGTCTTACTGACATATGATGCTGACAACACTTAAAAAGAAAAGTTGGATGAAGAAGAACTTCAGTACTTATCCCAAAGAGACAGCAGCTGACCAAAGCTCTGTGCGTAGGCTGGGCCTTGTTGACAGGAGATACGTCTTCTCTATCTCCGTGTCCCTTGCAGCTAAGGAGATGAACAAATCCACAGCCTTTTGTGCGCTGAGTCCTTGGGGGCAAACCGAGAACAGACTGCAGGCTCCTGAGGAAATGCCAGGTGGAGATGCTAGTAACATAGTGGTAGATAAACAGTCCAGAATAAATTAAAAGGTGTAAAATGAGAACGTTTCCATTTAAAACCTGGTGTAGTTTTAGTGTTGCCATAATTTCTGTATCCTTCACTGTGAGCTCAGTTCAAAGAAAACACATGAGAAATGTTTTGTAAATGTGTCAAGGAGCTCAAGTCTTTTAACTTTATGGTGGGTAAAGCTCACAAACAAATAGCTAATGAATCTTGAACAAATGAGTAATTAATTAAAATACAGATCTAGCACTTTTTACTGCATCACAGTATGTGTTTGCGGCTGTAACCATAGCTTCTTTGTTTACACAGGAATTATTCTGAAGATTTACATCTAGATCTATTTATAGAAACAAGAATGTACAAGAAATGCTGTGGGCAACAAATAAGTACGAATTACAAGTTTAAAAGTCATTGCATTGTTTAACAGTCAAATTGACGGTAAAACAATCAAATGAAAGATTGCCGCGGCACAAATTATCCATATGCATGACTTCGATAAGAAATTTGTGTATAATCTGTTTTAAGTAGGCTTAACATTTATCATGTTAGCGTTCATTGCTAAAATGACTGATTTGAGTCTCCTCAACAAGAGGGATTGCTTAGTTTCTTGTCTACTGTATATACCGATGTAGTTTATTCCCTTTTAATCTTCTGTTGTTATTTTGTTATGACATTTATAACATTTTGAGTGGCAAAGAGACAGGCTTGATGGAATACACAGATCTGGGACTAGGAGCCCTCCCTCATCTCCTGGATATTGCAAGCTTTCATATGATGAGAATCTGGTGATAAGATTTACTGATTGTACAGAGCTTAATGAATCTGCTTCCCTCACTGTCTTAATCAGATAAGCTATTTCCACATAGTTAAAGTAAACTTCACAAACACAAGCCCAGAGAACAGAAATAGGAACACATTTTGCAATATTATTATACATCACTTCTGCCCCGCTATGTGATATTTTCATATTTGGGCAGACACAGCTGTAACCAGCTGAGACAAACAACTTTTACTTCTCCTTTTATGGATGTACATTATTTACATAAAAAGATCAATGTCCTTGCAAAAATACAAGTATTTTCAGTCAAAAAGTGTCCCTTTTCAAGAAGCAAGTATAAATCTGTACAGTCTCCTCAGAGGGATTAGGCAGCACAGTGTGAACTGGTCCATCCATGCATGGGTAGCAAAACACTCGAGACCATTCATTGTGACCGTGGTTTCATAGCTTGCTGGAAGTAACTGCCAAAGAAGATGTATTGCTTTCGAGTTGGTCATAGACTCTCAACATTAAAACACATGGGGCGCTTCATCCGAGAGCTTGATGTCAGTGTGAGATGGCAGGTAGCCTGACAAGGTAGAAAAAAGAAAAGAAGCAGAGGAGGGATTTTATGTTTCTATTTGCATACAGGCAGAATTTTAGCAGGCAAACACATTTATCTCGGATGGGTCGATTGTTTAGAAGTAAATCAACTGGAACCTCATAGATATTTCTTGATGAAAATGCTTTCACCACTCCGCTACTTTCCTGAAGCACTAATTATTTTATTGGGTCAAATAATTCGCCTTGACATTCCCATCACTTTAGCTTGCATTTGATTTTGCTTCACTTACCTGTGAATACTAATACCTTGCTGTGACAAACTCAGGTTGGCAAATACATCAATATACGGCACATAATAATAACTGTGTCTTGGTAACTCCTGTATGATAATACAGTGGCAGGGAAAATATCATCAGTACTAAAAAATAAGCGATTATCATGTATCAGTTTCCTTTCAGTGAGCTTCAACTTGTAACCACTGTTCATCTTTGGAGGTGCAGTTTGTAATATACGACATTTTTGACAACTTTTTCTGCTGTCAGTTCACACAATTTACAAAACAAATAATAAACGTCTCACTTAACCCTTGTGATATGTAGCTATATGTATAACTATTTAAATTGAGGTTGTGGGACTGTTTCTGTGATTTATACCTCAAGTCAAACACAAAGGGGGTGAATTACATGTTGTTTTTGGGGCTCATAGCATTAAAAGAATTACATTTCAGAAATTCAACAGCAACTAGTCTTTTTAGAAGCGATGTTCATTTTAAAGTATGGTCACATTAGCCTTCTGTTTGATCAAACTGCCCCACACTCAGCCCTTAAACAAGGATTTGATTTTGCAATTCTGGTATGGTAATGAACATTTTCAGGGCAATAGTCAATAGTTGTAGTTTGGAAAAAATCGATTGCATATTTCTAGGAAGTTTTCTGTTTTCTGTATTTCTGTCATGCCAAACATTTGGCCCATCCTACATGGGATTACAAGTCACTGCTATATTTCAAACATAACTACTGATTAAATCATACACAAAGCAAAAAGAAAATCATCAGTTCTAACATTATATGTACAGTACCAGTCAAAAGTTTGGACACACCTTCTCATTCAATGGTTTTTCTTTATTTTTATTTTTTTCTACATTGTAGATTAATATTGAAGACATCCAAACTATGAAGGAACACATATGGAATTATGTGGCAAACAAACAAATGCTCAACAAACCAGAATATGTTTTCTTCAAAGTAGTTGAATGAGAAGGTGTGTCCAAACTTTTGACTGGTACTGTACTTCTATGCACTCTCAAATAATATATATTTCTTTGTAAAACAGGTTGAGCATAAAATAGCAGAGTAAAGAAAAGAAAAGCTACAAGCTTAAAGTTTATTCTGGTTAAAGGCTTTTTTCCCCTCATCTCCCAGGCTTTCTCCAAGTAACTGGCTGACTTAAATGTTTTATATGTGAATAGCCAACTCAAGTCTTTCGCACTAATTAACATTACTAATCACTACATTTCCAAACACAGTGCATCACAGTTTCTGCATATTCGCGGAACATTGCAACGGAACAGGAAAAGCATCCTTGTACTTGTCATGCGAACAATATGGGCTTAAACTGAAGTGATGGAAGAGGAATGTCACCATACATTTACTGCTTTATTCATCATATGTGTGACTGTGAACAGTTTTTAAAGGAACAACTTTATACCAATGAAATAGTTGCATATTCAAAACCTTGGCAAATCAAACCACTTCCACCAAATACAACTAAAGAAGATTATTTATTTTTTTTCTAATTTTTGTCATTAGGATGAATTGACCCTTTAAGTACTCCTGCAGTCTCAATGACCATTACACCAACAACTTTTGTTGAATTGAGAATAATGCAGGTGGTGATTACCTGAACTTATTTTTATGTCTAACACCACAGACTGAATACTTACTTTGACAAGTGATAGAATAAAACACTGCATAAAGTATAAACCTTCATTGTCCAACATAGAAATCTGAAAATAACAATGCGAAAAAACCTTGTATATTCTTGAGCTGTAGCTTAAAGGGAGACACATAATTACCTCTGCCTTTTGAGTCCAACTGTACATCCACATGATCCAGCGAGGTCAGCTTGTCCCCCTCAGGGTTTGGGATGACTATGGAGGTCACTGTCGGGATGACCTCTTGTTCTTTGTCAGGCTGCTCTGCTGTGTATGTGTTGATGCCTGGGATCTTCCTGTAGGTCATGCAGATGGGAACCAAAAATATTTTTTTTTAAAAAAGGCAAGCTAATGGAAATCTGCCATCAGGTCTGTTTCACTAATGCTTTCACTGAGCATAATGTGTCACACACTATTTTTAACTGTTGAGGATGGGAGAGGATTGCTTGAAAGCTGGAAACTAGGGCATTTCGCATTCCACTGGGCATTGCTCTTTCACTTTCATATTGTTCACCTCCATTTTCAATCAATTTTTCATCCCCTCAGATGCACCCACAATTCCATTTAAAACTAACATCTTGCATTTCTAATTTCAGAGTCCCCCCTCGTGATTTTGTGCCGCAGCTGGTGCGGTGACATTTGAGGCAGCTTTAGAAACATAAAGTTGATTTCTTAATGGTGTAATTAAGATCTTGAAAGTGAAAGTTAAGTAATGTCTTACTTTATAATGAGTAAATCCCACAAACTTCAGAGGAACTTAACCATTCCTCTATGATTGGCATGGGATTACCTGCAGAGGAGGATGCTATTTACTGTATGTCCCTCACTGTATAATATATGTTGTCTCAGGGCTTATCTCCTCAACCTTTCCTGCCATTCGGCAGAGTATGCCTCACCTTGGATGGCTGTGTTTAGCATTTCCGAAAGGTCAACCCTCACATTGTCAGATAGATGAATATTGATAACTGCAGGACTCTGACAGCCATTCAGCACTCTGGGGGAATTGATTAGACTGTCATTCCCTGTAATATTCTGCAGATTGAGACAGAGGGGAATTGTCTTATTCCTCAAGCTATTATTGTGTCGCTGGTGTCCATAACTCAGAGATATATGGAGTCTGAATACTTCTGTAAAGTTTTTTAGGAGTTCAGCAGTGAGTTGCTTGCTTGTAGATTATGGGGGTGACTCTGAACACGGTTGTTATGCAGACGCACACAAAACAATAACATCTATCATATCATAGATATCCGCACCTGAAAATCTGAGGATTGATCTTCACACAAGTCCAAATATATTATATCCAGAACACTGTACCTTTTGAATTTATATATAACAAAGACAGCCAAGCCCATCAGCACGACTGACACGAGCATGATGACTGCAGTTCCACTGTGGCCACTATCACTGCTGTCCACAAGAGGAGCTTTGAGGGAGAAAAAAATGAAAGAAAAATTGAGTGCACATGCAGGCCAAATGAAGATGAATGCATTTTTTTTTTTATCTCATATTAATATAAATGATATAATATTGGCGATCACTGCTGCCATATTATGCTGACAATAATCGAGAATTGTGACTGAAAGAGTTTATATCCAATCAACTCTTTGTCTTTTTCTTCTTAGTTTACTTTATCCGGTATAATCCAGTATATCAACACTGCTCTCCAGGGAGTTTTAATATATAAAAAACAAACAAACACACCAATAATACAATAAAAACTCATAAAACAGTCGAGACTTCAGTTCACATTTCAAAACCTGTAGACTTGTAAGTCATCTTCACCTTGAAACTAGAAGGATTACACAAGGTTTGGCCTGACAACCTTCTAAGATGCAGCCCTCTCCTGAAAATGGATCGGACTTCCATTTGTTTGGGTAGGAGTGTGGCTGAGGCGGCAGACTCACCTGGAGACAGCTGCGTGGCGTACACGTTCACTTGCACCCCCGGTTTGAGTGTGAACTGGATAAGGTCTTGGTTCAAAGCACTTAGCAGAACCTGAGAAAGCTATGAGGAGGAGTGATGGAGCAGAGAAGACTCAGTTAGCAGCGGCTGCACAGCAATATTCCACAGTCATCAATATTTCAACCGCAGTCATTTCATCTAACAGCCTGAATTATGAATCAGAATTTTTGCTTCCTTCTAAAGAGGAGCAAACGTTGATATGACACGGAAAACCAAACCTTCTGCACTGAAACCCGGCAGAATTTTAATGGCGGTGGAAACCCTCAGGTAAAAGGGCGACACTATTGGTGTGGCAGTGGCATTTAGAAAAAGAATGTATTGCTATTTTGTGAAAACGGATTTCTTACCTGATTTTTGTTCAGTTTTTCCAGAAGATGTAATTTAATTATTTAAAAGTTCAGTGAGGTAAAGCTATTGGAAATCAAAGTATGTTCTAATATCAGAAAATTGTTGTATTAATTTTTCTCCCTGAAGTGCCTCAAGTTCCCCTGCTTTCACACCTAGATGAAGCAGTCATTTAACAGGAGACCAAAATGCCTTCCCAGAGCCCATTTGAGTCCTTAGCCATGCCTCACTAATTCCATCTTGCTTTTTCTAAAATCTTTCCACTGGTTAAAATTAGACCGCTCTACACAGTATGAATAATTACTTTTTGTTCTAGTGGCATATCAGGGTCAGTAAATCTATTACACATTTTAATAAGCTGCGCCACACATACACTCACCACATGCATGTGTGTAAGTGTGGGCACACGCTCACTAAATGCATCCACGTTGCAAGTCATTCACTGGAGATGAGAGCGGTGAACTGAAGATTTATTACCCTATTGTCTGTGAGGTTCTGCCAGGTAATCAGACAGGCTTTAGATAAATACATCTCTTTAATTCCCAATCCAGGCCGCCTGCCCCAGTTTGTCTCCTTTCTCGATGCTGCCAATTATATGATGCATCAATGTAATTAAATATCTATTAACTTAGTTCAAGACTGACTGCGAGCCAGCCAAATTGTGTTTACTTGTGATACATTGAGGTCTTATCCGTTATGATGAATAAGTGAGCATTAATTTAGCTAATGCGTAGGGAAAAAAGTGCTGTTTTATTGTTTTCTTTACATATTTGACAGCTTTCTATAACATTTTATTTTGCCATAGGAAAAACAATAACAACCATGATGCATCGGTACTTGAAATTATTATGACTTTGTTGTTACTTTCACAAGTTTAAGGCAAGACCCCAACCTTCTAAAAGGTGGCAGTGAGTCTACAACATGTACTGAGATGCTTTGTAAGTATTATTTCAGTGCTCTTATGGATGCTGTTTTAGTCCCTTTACACGGGAAGACATTGCCCTCTAGTGTTGACATTATGCATAACTGCTTAGGAGGGATCGAAATACAAAGTGTGAGTGTGTGTGTGTGTGTGTGTGTGTGGAGCCACAGGGAATCAAAGGGGTTCACTCTAAAAATAATTGAGGAGGATGTCTTATGGAGCTATATTAGATGAGATGGGTCTTATAAGCCTGCATGCTAATAACAAAACATATTCCTCTTGTTCTCTGTGTGTGTTTTCACCTAATGAACCACACCAGAATTTATTGCATCTTTTACCCCAATTACTACAAAGAATGTTCACTCCTCATTACTGCTGACCTTTTCCAAAGAATACCATAGAGTTTGTCCTACAGTACCATGTAGCCAGGGTGTCCAATCATTTCACCATGGTATCAAAATACATTTGCAGAGACTTTAAACTTGGCTGACTTCAGTAATGCATCACAATGAGCATCAAGTCCACATTTATTTTTGTCAAACTAACCCTTATTGTTGCGTGGCGAAGGAGTGCAGACTTTCCAAATCAAGCTGCACTTAAACCTGTGTTACCATGCAACAATAATGTAACTTTGACAAAAATAAATGTGGACATGACGCTCATTGTGATGTATTGCTCACCGAAAAACAAGTTTTGAATCTATGCAAGTACCAACCAATGGCTGCCTGGAAGGTAGGAAATGGTTTCAAATGTTCAGCATGTAACATTTAAAACACTTCATAGCAGAACTGGAGAATAATCCGTGATTAGTGAGATAATTGAGGATGATTGCAGTAAGCCAGACGACCAAAGTTGAAATATATTTTTTCATATCGGCAAGAGTTGGCAAACCATATGATGAATAGAGGTTGATGACTCATTTGTCACATCATACCAGGACAAAATCCCAGATAAACTGATGCCACAGGATACTTTAAATTATTTTGGCTACGAGCAAAGCTATCATTAAAAAAATGGCTGCAGCCAACAAAAGAAGACAGGACTACAACTTTCGATGAAATAAATTGTATAGAGAAAATTACCTTTATATTCAGCCTAATGTCAACAATATGTACTGGGGGGAAAATCATTTTACATGCATACGTGCATATAATATGTATTTTTCACATCTCACTAGAACACCATGCTTCTGAACAATTATTGTGTTGCACATGTCAACCCACTCAAACAAGATGTAACCTTATGGTGAGAGAAATGTCCAAACATTAAAAAAACATCTCTTTAATAAGGAAATATAGCTCAAGCTGATCACTCAATAGTGTTGTTTGGCACTCTAAATGCAAAGGACATATTCTCCAGGCATATCCTCTCTAGAGACAGTCTTCTGACTTCCTATGCTTACTTTTGTGCAGTTTTTATTATCACAGAAAACCACATTGTTGTGAGCAGCTGCAGAGGGACATTACAATGATTTGATGAGACAGTACCTGATCCAGGTGCGCCCACTTTTCATCCATGTCCCCGTCTCTTGGCCTCTTCCCGGGCACGATGAAAACCTCTGCTGTTGTAGGTAAACCTGGGAGCACTGTGACCAGGAGCTGCTTC
This sequence comes from Anoplopoma fimbria, assembly GCF_027596085.1. Taxonomy (NCBI): domain Eukaryota; kingdom Metazoa; phylum Chordata; class Actinopteri; order Perciformes; family Anoplopomatidae; genus Anoplopoma; species Anoplopoma fimbria. Next base: position 10,912,517 of record NC_072454.1, on the reverse strand, counting down.
TCGTTTATTCCTGTGACCTTTAATGATAACAACAAAACATCAATAAACACGGGTTTTCTAATTGACAGTGTTTGGAGTGATATTCTCTGCTTCGGCTCTGTGTTAATGAGTAAATACTCCTGGCTCACTGCTTCATATATCATTTGCTTAAGTACCAGTCACTGTCAAGATATAATGCACGGATCAACTGAAACATGCAAGCTCAGTTTGACAGTCTTTGGTAAAGGCCAGGGCTTTTAGTGCATTTATGCTGTAACCAGAGGTCTCCTGTCAGTTTTCTAGTGTAAACCATGGTAATATCTGACAAGACAGAAGGTCAAAGTGAATGTTTCATACTGAGGGCTACTGTAGGATATATATAGAGCTCAGTATCCAGGTCTTTTACATAACCTTTTTTGACATCCTCACAGTGTCTGAGAGGGGAAACCGGATGCACTTAACCAAAGATAAGTTCTCCTTACTTGAGGTTTTGGTGTTCTCTCGAGGCAATGGCATTCAGCTCCTTAGAGGGCAAATGGCAGCTACCATAGTGGTGCTTTTACTGCCCATGAGTGTTTTTAACACTTTCAGGTCTCCATATCAGGGTGTAGAGGTTGACATTGCAATTAAATAGCAAGTGAGGTTAAAGACACTGCAGGTGGTAGAGTGCAACGCTTGACACAAGATCACATGCGTACATTACAAACACAGCATAAGCAAGAATGGAAATGTCATTGGTTTATTACACTTGAGTTTCACCCTCCAGGCTAGTGCAAAGCTGCTTATTGACAGAATGAAGAGGTCAGTTCATTCATGATTGTGTTATGGTCTTATAATAATAAAAGATAGCAGCTGAAGAACTGACCTGAACCATGTTACTCTTCACCACTCGGCTGATGTCCTCTCTCCACTCAGACACCCCGGGGTTCAGCTCGTCCAAATTAGAAGAAAAGCCCAAAACATGTGACCGAAAATAATCTGAAATGAGGTGCAAATAAAAATCAGACCTCAGACACATATATTTCTGTAAGTATTGCACATGCAGTTTTTAAAGGAGACTTTTTCATTTGAATTTGGATTTTTGGAAAACATTTAGAAAATATTTAAAACTGAAACTAAATAAATTATTTGAAGGTTGATTTATAGGCCTCCAAGTAATCAGTATAATTAATTATGTGTGTGTGTGTGCCTGTGTATACTTTTGGAACTACACACTTAAGAATTCCCTTTATCACACTCCATGTAATATGTGCTTTTGCTTTGATGGTTCAATGTAGATGTAATTATTTAATAAGCTCAATGATGGGCTGGTTTAGGGCATGTACTATGTCCCATATGTTGGGAAATATGTCTATAGTAAAGACAAAAATAAAATAAAATAATGTTTATAATAAATGTTATATATATAAATGTAGGCATGAGTTATTGGCTACTTGTAATTTCACAAGCTACATTCAAAATATGAAGGAATTGATAAATAAACAATAAAAAAAATATATGTTTATCCAAAAGTATATTTATCCAATGTTGTACTTGAAGGTTCATTCTTTACTTTGGAAAGGTCCACTAACTTGAGCTTTAAGCAACATCTAACTGCCTTAATCAGTGATTTGGAGTTCAATACACACACAACAGCCTGTTATCACGTGGCCAAATTCCATTCTTTCAGGTCATGTGATAACAGCTAAACCATCACCATGACAACTAAGCAAACTCCATCCACTGATGAAGGCAAAGGAAGCTACGGAAAAAACAACTTTCAAAACTTTTATTGATTCCCTCTCAATATGAATTAACGCAATTGACTCCATAGTTTTCATTTTATAATTATATTTAGAGAATGTCTGTGTGTATTGAGTTTACCGTAAACAGCCAAAGTAATTTGGTCCTGACGGACAGTATTGCCAACTGAAGCCTGAACAGTGACAGTGTGACTTCCCTCCTTGGAGAAAGTGAAGGACATCGTTCCATCCAGAGTCACACCAGGCTGAAATGTAAAGAGACAGAGAGAGATGTACTGTGACTCGTGACTCTATCATGTCATTCAGTAAACGGGCAGCATGGAAGAGGATAAGAACGTAAAACTAACCTCTGTTTTGTTATCAAACCACCAGTAATAGCTCACTGTTCCCACACTGCTGGGGCGTAACACTGTCGTGAGGTTTACTGCTTTGTTCTTGACGACCACTGAAGGAGCCGAGAGCTGGACCTGTTCAAGTTGACCTTTAGAGAGAAAACATGAACGATATAATTAAAACATTTTGTTAAAATGTGGATTATAATAGGCTGCTCAAAATTCAAGCAGATGCCATGTTTTTAGCCATATTTCGGGCACAGCAATGACAGTGTGCCTTGAACACACTGAGCAGATACAGTAGATAGTGGAGAAGTTGTTTGCATTACAGGAGTATTTTGACAAGTGTCTGATGGTTTAGATGCTTTTTTGCAGCCATAAAATGTCACCATTGGAGTAGCCCTGGTCAGTTTGAATTCAGCTCATTGTAATGGTTTTACAATGAGCTGAATTCAAACTGACCAGGGCTTCTCTTCTCTTTCAAAGGAGACAAAAAACAGCTGTCTTTTACGCCTACACGAGGTTGAGTGATGCTCAAAACTGTGGTTCTAGATTTCGGATGTAGTCTCGCTTTGATGAGCCACATGTTAAGTTACAGAAGAGTTGTGTCCTAGTGTTTGAATTATTTTTGCTTTGTAAAGGCTTACAAGTTTAATTGTTAAGACCTATTTGAAGGCTGATGGATCTTGGAGTCTTTGACTATCTGTTGTAGTGGATCAAGGCCTTGGCTTAGTCACTTTATGATCTTAAATAAAAAGAAGTTAGCTTCTAAAATGTTCATCTTATTTATGCAGGGGATGAGAGGAATTAAAGGGACATTACACAGTTGGATAAAAGAATGCTGACAAAGAGTACTCTGGAGGAAAAAAGGCTAGTGTTCACATTAAAAATCAATGGAAGAATAATTCAACAATTGTTAATGTTCTAGCAGCAACTTTTAAATGACCAGTTATTTAACTCACAGGAGACATGGAGATAGAGTACCACCCTGTCAAAGCCCAGAGCGTTGGTTGCTGTAGCAGAAACTTTGTAGATGCCAACTTTACTGTAGATATGCTTGACCCCGTCATCGATGGAGCTTATGTTAACATAAGATATCGCCGTGCCGTCGCCAAAGTCCACCGTTACACTTGTCATGGAGCTGAGACCCTTCAAAAAGAAAACACAATACTGTCACTCACACTGTTGCCTCTTGTTTTTTCCGTATTCTCGCTGAATCGTAACAGAATGCATTTTCCATAATATCTACAAGAAAGAGGTCAAGTGGTAAATCATGTCACTGCATATTTATTGGACACGCTGGTGCTTCACCCTCTCTGACAGCATCTCAATATACAGATAGAACACCACAGAAGAGCATGCAGCCTACAAGTATCATCCTGAATTTCACACTACTGTTTCTTTGATATATTGAAAGTCAGCACCTCTTCCAGAAAGACCAAGAAAGTGACATTCCTCTCCAGGGTTGCTACCAGTGTTCCCTCACTGGTGAGGAGCTGGAGGCCCCTGGGGGCCTGACTGGGACACTTTTGTCGCCTGGGGCTGTACTTCGACAGTGTTCCCTCAGTGCAGTTGTTAGACGAAGCCCGGCGATATCTGGAAGTCATTAAAGATCCCGAAAAGACACAGATGAGCACCACATGAGTGTAAAAGCAGACATATAGCACATGAACACACATTCATTAGAGATATTTAACAGTGGTTTATAAGCTTTTTTTGTGCATCATACCACCATAGATGAGCTCAAATAGCTTCTTCTTTTTTTTACAACACCAGCCATCTGTCTGTAATGGATGTTATTTAACACTATTAACTATATAAAAAATAACATTATTGCAATATTGTTATCATACAAAACATAGCTATCATGAAAATGTTGACATTTCATCTATTTATCCTTTAATTTTAGCTATATTGAATTATCTGCTGGCTTGCTAACAAGTTTTTGAGCACTTTTAATTGCAGCATGTGGTGTTCAGGTGGTGTAGGCTTATTGTGACTGGTAGTTCGTAGGTTAGCCTTGCAACAATTTTTAATCCTATTTGTGTTGTGATTTTCCTCCAATCTTCCTCCTTATTATGTGCAAACAACCATTTTCACACAGAGTAGCAGGTGATTTTCAAGAAAGTTTAACTTGAATGTAACCAGGTACATTTGTACACCAACTACTCCTTTTGCTTGTGTCCCCACAAAGGATCAGGTGTACCCTGTGGTGTTGAGGAAGCTGTCCCCCGCGATGCAGTCTCTGGATGTTACTGTAGGAACGAACCAGAAAGCCGGAGCACAGCTCCCATCAATCTGCCTCTCAAACCCGTAGTCACTGTTTCAGTTAGGACAACAAGTAAGGAAAAAGAAAATACTTAGAAGTTATCATTCAGTTAAAATATAAAACATAATTACTTAGCTCAACTAGAATCATACACAAAAGGTACAAGTATACTTTGAAAAGATGTGTTCTCGGCTTGAGAAAACTTTTCACAGCACAGCAGCTCATAGAATGTGAGACTTGATGTTTTATGTATCAAACTACTGAAGCAGAAAAAAGGATTGTGCATGTTTATACAAAATATAATTATACCTCGAGAAAGTCAGAGGGAACTGTCAGAATATTTTTCATCATGATCAGAGAAACACAGTCTCCAAGTTAGAAAGTTTAATAAACCTTGTAGTAATAAAGTAGTGTTATGCTTGTTTAATTTACTAGTAGGAGCTGTTCATTTAGCACCAGTGAGATCAGAGAGATAAAACATGAACAATATGAGACAAAGTCAAGTGATACAGAGGTTCAAGAAGTATTATTTGAAGTGACACTTGTTAGACATACATTAGTATATAATAATAGACTCAAGAACAAGGCATTCGTTTTATACATGATGCAGACCTATTCAAAGGCACTGGATATAAGTAGTCAGATGCAGAATTGTACTGCTATCACATATGTGAGTGTTGGGGCCTCGCTTCAATATTTTCAGTCATCCTCTGTCAGTTAAATTGTGTTATAATATGATCATTATTGTTTTATAAGATGATGTCCAAATCAATAGTTCCATGCTAATTGTACTTTATTAAATTGCTAAACACATTTTAAGTTTTGATTGATATAATGGGTGATCACAGAACACAGTTCATTACATTGAACTCCCATTTGTTTGTTTGTTTAATTTATATTGAATTATTAATCAAAACCACAATACTTTTTAAACGTATTTCATAACTAAAAGTTAAAACAACTGCTGTAATGATTTTAAATAATTTATTAACTAACATCCTAAGTCGATAGAAAGATAACAGAAATAAGAATAACAAGCCATAAATCATAAAATATATCTCTTCAAACACTCCTCTTGTTGTGCCTTAGGTTTGCTTCACAGACTCTGCCTCTGGAGATTGATAAAAAAAGGCTTTGCATTGGATTTAATGAAATGAAAAGAGTAGCTGCAGAGCAGGGAACTCACCACTCAAAATCTGCCTCTGTGCATGGGCAGGAATCTGACATCTGGGAAATATACTGATTTCTGGCCTTGACACATCGAGCGTTTGCTTTTGGTTTTTGGAAGATTCTCTTCATTCCCATGATGCACACTTCGCCCTGTGATGAATAATGCATCATAAACATTTCTGAGGTCCTTTATCCTTTCTTTTTGTCTACCATCTTTATTGTGTGACTGAATCAAAGAGATTCACTTGTGTTTGATCAGAGAGAGTAGCAGCTTACCTCATTGTGTAACTGCCATGTCATGTAATCTTCAGATGTGCATCGTTGTTGGAAAATGGACCGGAAGTCAGTTTTGACAAGTTGCCACTCAGATCGATGACTGAAATGACCGAATATTCTGCCCAAAAAAGCCAGAAATACATGTTTAAAACATTTGGTATTCGGGGCAGATAAAAACTAGAAAAACTAACTGAGCATCTGGGTAATTGTATTGCACTGACTTTTATCCATATTCCTCTGTGGGTTAAGAAACCCCTCTGCAACTTGGGCTTATGAAACCCTTTCAAAATCACATTTAATAGATTTAGATGTACACTTCTAACTTTTCATTGGGGTAATATATACTTACTCTGTGCAATAATTAACAAACTAGAAACACATGAGCTCCTTTTGATTCCTTTGTATCTTACGTCATTATGAGGGTGTCCTCTCCAGGCTCTCCCAGCACCCCATCAACATAGAGCGGAGAGGAGGTGAAGCTGTATTTGTCCCAGTTTCTGCCCTCATCAAAACTCAGCCTGAGGGAGAGAACAATGGTTGGATCACAGACAGACTAGCCACAAATAGAGTTGAATTCAGTATGAAAATCCTCAGCAAAAAAAGCAGCCTAACTTGTTTGAAGATTGAGTATTGTCTGTAAAAAGATTGGGTGCGCCCTTGGAGAGCCTTACCAAATGTGTCTAATTGGCAGAGGTGTGTGTCGGATGGCCACCAGAGATCCTCCTTGATTCAGGAAAAACACGCTGTACTCTTCCTGAAAAACCTGCAGACACGACCAGCTTCACTTTATCACACCAGATAAAATTGGAGTCTACACAAAGTGTGCACCAGTGACAACATAAGGGACATACATACTTACACCTAAAAACTAAACAAGTAGAAACCACAACCGTTCTTTACACAAGGGTCTCAGTTGTGTGAATAAACAAAAGCTTCAAGCAAGTGTTGCTCTGTTGCCTCTGTAGGCTCCTTTTTGTTTATTCGTTTTACAGATCAGAGATGCACACTTCTTCACAAGGCTGGGTGTCAAACCTGAATTCTTTATTTTTTTTGTATCACCAAGAACTGAAAACCGAGAGCTGAAAGTTGGCACTGAAAGCTCAGTCACATTCCTGTTCTTTATTCAGATAATGCCTGAATAAAGTCATACTTTTCATTTTGTTCTTTATTATATTAAAGAAAAGTTCAGGGGAAAGACAACAGATATCAAATAAGCTTTTAAGAAGTTAAGCAAAGTAATGTACAAAAAAATATTGTTGTAGAAATGCAGGTATTGTAAGGACCAGCCTTAATATATCCTATATACTGTACCTCTCTCCAGCTGTTCCCAGCATCAGATGTGATGAAAATACTGACATTATTACTGGTCAGCTCAGGTCCAACCACACCTGAATACAAAAGGTAGGATAGCACAGTTTTTTTTTTTTTTTTGGAGCATTAATTCAGACAGGTCACAAAAAAAATTGTTATTCTTTCCAGTGATGTAACAAGGAGCAGATACGCAGGAAATATTGATTTAAATTCAGTTTGAAAGTTGATGTGCAGGGAACTGAACTGAAGGACAGAGTTGACTGAGAGATACAATCGCGGACCATCATTAGAACAGTATGGATGTTCAAATCAAGAATTCTCCTCACCTGATGCTATTATAATTCCTGGAGCTGAATCTTTGCTGACAATGTTTCCCGAGGTGTAAGGATTCTCTGACACATGAAGGTGTAGATGTAAAGAACAGTAAGGCTGCGAAGCACAAACAGGAGATTAGTTTTATGAAGTCAAAATGTGAAATGGAAAAGCTCGATACAGACCTGGTTCACATATCATGATAACTGCCCTGAATTTGATTCAAATTTATCATTAGCTTAAAGTGATTCATTATTCCTTATATATTCAACAATAAACAACAAAAGTGAATATTTTCCCTTCGACATGAGAATTTATCAAAATGTGTATTCTCAGTTATAATGATTGATATTATTATAGCTAAAATGCAATCCAATGAGAAGCTGTCTGGATGATGTGATTATTTGTGGGACCTTTATTGGGCTAAAATTGGCCTTTTGATTTGATATATAGCTAGCTAATGTAATCTGTTAAGGATTGTATTCATTTTAATTTAATTGTTGAATGGGTCTACCACTTTGTGTCTGCTCCTTAGTTATTATTAGTGTGTTTTACTTTCTACACTCATTTTTAGTATTGTCCTATCCTATTGTCTTCTGACCAACGATCAAAACTCTTTAAAATAAATACATTTAAAAAAAAAAAAAGTTTAACTAATGGTCTGTTCCCACTTCCTATTCCCCTTCCCATCATTGCTCAGACCAGACCCATCTTCAGATGCTATTGCAGTGACAAAATCTGTGTGCAGAAATATAAACACATCAGAACTGCTTCTGTGGTATAGTTCTGCTACAGTAGGTGTCTCCAGGACCACATTTTTCGCATGATGAAACTCACTGACTCTTAAGATGAAATAATACTTTAACAATAGAACAATGTTCAATCTATACATTTGTTTGATTTACAAATAATTAAGGAGATTAATTAAAAACATACTATATATACATATATCGATATATAGATATCATTTGAAAAGATAACAGAAATCCAAATAACCAAATCCATCTCTTGTCATTGGCCCACTTACTTGTTCACAATAGACCTTGTTTCCCTGGAGATCGGTTGTTGGAGCCTGGAGAAGACGCCAGTCTCTCCCCTTGTTGTATGTGATATAAGTTTTCACTTGGTTCTCAACAACTTTATTTGACAGGAACACCCCCTTAATCCCAGCAACCTGCGAACATGAGAGACGGAGAGTGGTGGGGGGAAAATAACAAAAAAGGGAGGGAAAAAAATAACCGTAAATTATTCAGACTTAAGTAAAGCTGAAGGCCTAGTTCGGAGAGGAAAATATGTTTTAAAGTGATAGTTTTTCTGACAGGGAGCACTATTTTGGACCATCTGTAGGCCTCTGTTGAATCAAAACAACATATGGCACAGCCCTGAGATATTTCTTCTTCTGTGCACATAGATGCAGACTCTCGTGTGCGGCTATTCAATTTTCTCTTCCATTTAAAGAGCACAAATCTTTGTCACAGAAAAAACTACTATTTCATATCTTCTACTGGTCATTGTAGCTAAACATTTCTGGACAAAGTTGAGTTAAAAAAACACATCTTCTGATGCTGCTGGACACATCACCAGTGATGTTCTTGGGATCATCAGGTGTTTCGGGTTCTTTTAAAATCATACTCCCACCACCATGCGACCCAGCAAAAGGCTGATTAGCTCTTTTTGTGTCCAGCTGGCAACAACTAACTACTTCACACCCAGGATTGTTTTCTCTCTTCAGCCATAGCCATGTAGAGGCTCTTTCTGCTGTGCTGGTGGTCTCTCAAATGGCTGTCCTCTCCTTTTTTGTCTTCAATTCCCAGTGTGCTGAGAGCTCTGGCCAGCGACGGGCAGCAAATCCTCGACATCCAACCTCTTTCAGCAGACACTTCCCCTTCCATCCCAATTCTCTGCCCTAGCTGGTAAGATCTTCATATCAAACATTACACATACAATGTCTGTGGAGGTCAGTGAGAAGTGAGAGTAATCAATGCTGACGGCTATCTTAGGTGTGTTTTTGTAACAATGCGAAGCTTTTACTGCTGGCTGCAGATGAGGATAATCTAAAGTGATGCGTACATGTGCAGCCACTGCAAACTTCATAGCACATCTGTCAACACAGATATAACATGTTCAGGGCACAAGTTAAAGCTGCTATTTTCCCAGCATTGTGACTATGGGCTTTACATGACACTAGTGTTTTCTAAACTTCTGTGTAGATGGTACGTTACCTGAAGACTGAACCTGCTAAAAAAAATGTTTTTGTGTCACAATGTCACATGAAAAATATAATCAACGCCGGCAGTAAGTGGATATGAGAGAGGAACTTAATGCAATGTACCAACATCTGTTCCATCATGGTGAGGACATCCAAAACAGTGCAAGGTACACTTAAGGAAAGCTAGGCAGAAAATCAAGATTAACTTCAAGCTAAGTTTTAGTCTCACTGTTGGAACTTTACTTTTCAGAGCCTCTTGTTATTGTTCAAGCCCCTAAACCAGGAATTTCAATTTTTTATGGTGATCTTTTACACAGTTTCCAGTTTCCTCTAATGGTTAAATAAATTAAAATTAGGTGGATTAGAGATTCTTAATTACTTGTGAATGTGAGTGGATTGATTAATGAAGCTGAAGGGCACTTTACTAAAGTGTTTAACTGTTAAACTTATTATTCTTAAATCTGTCCAATTTTTTTCTGATTAATCATTTATTCAGAAGCTTGTGAAAAAAGGGAGAGCTTCAAGTTCCTTCTCTTGTTTCGACCTGCAACAAGTAGTCGAAACAAAATTAATTAGCAACTATATTGATAATAAAGTTACTAAAAATATACCAGCTTCTCAAATGTGACAATTTTCTGCTTATCCTTCTCTTAATATTATTGCTAACTGAACAATTTGGAGTTTCGGACTGATAAAACCAGTCAGTTGGATAAAACAAGGCATCTAATACATCACCTTTGGCTTTAGGAAATTACAATGAACAACGTCCACCATTTTCTGACATTGCATAGACCTAAAATGAATCAATTATTAAAAAAACTGAATGAAAATAATCGTTGGTTGCATCCCTACTCGTGTCCAGCTAATAGTTAAAAACCAGAGAAAATAAAGTCAAATAATCAATTTACAATGATACAAAATAGATCTGCAATGCTGAGAACTCGTACCCTGCAAATGTTTGGTATTTTTGTTTGATAAGTGATTTAAATGATAAACTTGATTGTCAAAATAGTTGCTTATAGATTTTTTTTTTTGTTAGTCAATCAACTTAATTTCAGTGCTAACTAATGTAAAGAGTATTCAAAGTATGGGCAGCATTGGAACAGACAGAATATAAACGCATCAGTGTAGAATTGCACATAAAAGGTTATGGTATTGCTTAATAGAAAAAGATTTTCATGTATAATTGCACAAATTATTTAGCTGATGGTTTTGGTAGTAAACATAATTTAACACCTCACATCGTCCTTCAAACTGCAGCTGTTATAAAACCCCGGCCGGTGATTTGAATTGGTTCAGCACGCCTGAATAACATAAAAACATGTAAAGGATGACAGTACCACCCTACAGCACCGTCGCTGCCTACCTCATAGAGGTCTATCATAATGTTGCCCTCCGGTCCTCCACTGCTCACGGCGTTCTCCAGCATCAGGGTGAAGAACAGCCCTCTGGACTCAGACATGTACAGGTTGTAGGAGTCATTCTGGTGCCAGTCCTGAATCGCTGCCACCACCTGGTTGTCATCTGTGCTGATTATCTGCAAGTCCTAAATATATGTGATATTTATGAGTACTGTAGATGCCTGCAGGTTTTTAAGAACTGAGTCAAACGAGTTCCCTGAACAAAAATGTGTGAATCTGCATTTTAGTGTGTGCATAGATGCCACAGAGATCAACAACAACCTAGCAATTCGTCCCTTCTTGACATAATTCAGTCAGGATCATCAGCGATTAGACTTCAGTTTAATGCCCTGCACTAAAAATGAAAACAGGTCATTTTTTGTAGAGTCTCTACAGAGTGAGGTGAGGTAGGGGATGTTTGTCCGAATCAAACATTCTGACACATCCATGGATGGATGGATGGACGGACAGCCTGATCGAAACAACACTGCAGGCATCCCTCCTGTTGTTGTGACACGGTCTCTAAAACCGCTGAGCCACCCTGCTGTGCTTCAGCAAATGGGATTCAGTGCAGAACAATGTTTTTGTGCAAATGCAAATTGACCTTTCTGCTTCAAAGAGTTCCTTCAGAGTTGTGGGAAGACTGTGCAACTCCACATTAATTTTTTTTTCAAGTAAATATCTGTTGATACAAGAGGGAAACTGATTAAAAACTATGTATGAGTCTTAAATAAACGTATGATCTAAAGATAGTAATTATGCATAACTGAATACAGTTTCAGGAGGATAATAATGTGAATTCAATGGATTTGTCAGCAAACATTATGACTAACTAGGAACAACCATACTTAAAATCAACCCTCACAAAATAGCCTGAAGGAATACATTTCACAGTATAATTAAAGCTGTACTCTGTTGACTTTAACTGTTGATTGTTCCTCTGCATGTGCTCAACTCACCAAACCCGGCATCATTTCCAGCAGTCTTACCTTTGGCAGAGTGTATTTGGGAAGCTTCATTGGGTAGAAAGCATTTCTTTTATAGGACACATAATGGACAGACTGACCACCTACTGGCACCTGGAAAAGCAATATAGTGCAATTTGCAGTTCAATCAAATTTCAGGTAAGTATTCATGAACTTCACCGAGCACACCTATTGCTAGCAGCATGTATCTAACAATTTAAGCCACCATCAAAACTCTGGGTTTGCTACTAATTAGGATATTGTGCATTAAGCTGTAGTATAATACACAACATTGTGATTTTAATTTCATGCCATCCTTTCCCAGGATAATGGCCCCTTTAAGTTAATGAAAAACATGGCTGTACATTAAGATGCGATTGAATGCAGTGGTTTTACAGCTTTTAATTGTCCTTTAATGAAGCCAGACCTTGCAATAAAAACCCACCTGGATGAAAACGTATTCATCCTGAACCACCAGGGAATTAGGGATGATAAATCCAGGGAAAGGCTTGCCCTTGTTTCCATCAGAGCAATTCTGAAGTTTACAAGTGATGTACTGTGACCCTGTGGGTAAGCAAGAAATGAGTGCTAAAAATATAACAGAGAAAAAGAACAAACAACCTTCTGTAGCCCACCATCAAGGTTTAGCTTGTGCTGATGGTTTCAAGAGAGCCATGGAGGCAAAATTTTGGAGGCCAATCTTTATTCTCACTAATAGATAAAGTAGAGAGAGAGCTGTCCCAGTGTGTTAGCATCAGCCAAATGAGGCAGTCTCCTCAGGGACAGGGCATTAACACACTAGGCCTTGTGGAAGTTCCCTCTCTCTGCACTGTGGCCAATAACTAGAGCCAAGTCACAGCCGGCCCTTGAAAAATGAATTAGCTTAATCGTATGAAGAGTCGCTATGCAGCCAATGCAGATGGTGAGGCAAGTTTTAGTATAGCAAATAAAATAAAAAAGCTCTCACTCTTTTTTGAATTCTAGGTTTAGAAATTAAAACAAATGTTAAAAATTTTGACATGTTTCTGGGTTGCCAAGCACACAACTTTTTTTTTTATCACTCACGTCCATCAGACACGCTGATCTCCAGGTGAATCATTCCTTGCTCTTTGTCTAAACCCATTCTGGACCTGTAACATTAAGACAATTATGTAAGACATTTAAGATTCTGCTTAAAGGGAAGTGTCAATTAATATAAACATTGTGTGCATCAATAATGACATTGTGTCCATTAATAAATACTATGGGTCAGTTAATGCTAACATTGTGTACATTAATACTGACATTTTGTTCATTAATACTAACATTGTGTGCATTAATAATGACACTGTGTTCATTAAAAACATGATTGTGTGCATTAATAAGGACATTGTGTTCATTAATCATGACATCGTGTTCGTTAAAAAACACTTTGTGTGCACCAGACAATTAATAACAACATTGTGTGCATTAATAATTACATTTTGTCTGTTAATAATGACTTTGTGTGCATCATTTCTGACATTGTTTGCTATCATCATGTGCCCACATTTAGGTCAGGGGCTCCCAAGCTTCTTGTTTATTAACCCTTAGCACAGCTGTGCCCTATTCAAGACATGAGTTGTATAAATATAAATTATGTTACCACATATTGAGATACAGTAGTTAACTGCTACCTGTAACTTTTGCATATCTAATAGAACTTAATGACAGAACTACAATACCTTGCTAATATATTAGTCATGTATATTTAACAGTACTGAGAAATATGGGAGATTTTAAATTACAATTAAAATGTTTTAACGTGAAACCTTATTTAGAAAAATCACTAGTTTCTCACTAGAAAGTTGCTAAAGGAAGGACTTAACATACAAACTTAGAGATTGATTTATGAATAGCTTGTCTAACCCAGTCCTGGAGGGGTGAAAGTATGCAGTATTTTACAAGAAGAAGAAAAGAAAAAAGTTAAGAAAAAAAAGGAGAGTCGTTATTTTTGCTAAACAGAAGCATATGTCTTTCTTTCTAATTCATTTTAAAGACTGACTTAGGTTATGCAGTTTGCAGTTCCTGTACATGTAGTATATTGGTTACAAAACATTTGTCTTATAATTTTAACTTTACTGTCATATATTTTGAACATCAGGTGGCTTAATAAGGCATTGAGGAGAAGGTCAATCAACTACTTTTCTGCTGCCCCAATAAGTATTTAATAAAGGGATGCTGTGTAAATAATTATAAAAAACACAAAGACAATTGAGAAACTGTATATAATAAATGTATTTAGCTCACAGCAATAGTTTCAGGGGTGCATTATTTGTGGTTATATTAGATTTAAATTTTGTACAGCATTGTTCTCTGAGGCCCATTAATAAAACAACCTTATCTTTAAACACATGCCTGACAGACATTTGACCTGCAATGCACTTTATGGCTAAGGTGCACTTAGCCATTCCATTCACTTTCAATAGAGATTCTTCATGACGTGCGGAGTGACAAGAGTCACCACTTGTTGTATTTATAGCAGCTGTTGTGACAGAAGATGGCTTTCTTCTCATTTTCCATACCGTGTCTGAACTGTAATATAAAAAGCCCCCGTGCTGCTTCCCTCAGCACTCTGTAATTGCCTCACAGCTTCATCTCTTTTAATGGACTTTCTGTCAAATACTTCATCCAATTCTATCAGTGAACAGCAGCGCTTGCTCTTAAATAAACCCCTGCAATGTTACACAGTGTTCTCCCATAACCAACACATACCAGTGTGTCTGCCTAGCGAGGGTGGCTGTTAACATGTTTTTGTAAATCAAGTTTGTCAGATCTTCTCAGATAAGATGAGCAGTGCAGGATGCGATGAAAGAAATTATTTCGTACTTGATCTCTGATGGCGTGGGGAACGTTTCTTTTTGGATTTTTTTGCCTGGCATGTATTGGGTGACTTATTTCGAAAAAGATAAAAGGAAGAACATATGAGAACATCAAACATTAGTTTTTTTATTGATGATCCTGTTACACTCCAACTGCAGGATGATGCTAAAGAGAACTCAGACATCATTGTCCTTAATTAGAATATGAACTCAAGCTGTAAATATATACCTGCCTTGTGAGCAAACAGCAGCTCACCACTAAGATATTGTCGCATAGACATCCCAGGAGTTGGTGAGGTAAAATCTTTATTCAGTATGATCAATTTCTTTTCTTTTTTTAAAAAATAGGTTGCAGACACATGTTATTTTGAAGCTCAGATACAATTGTCCCTGATGTACGAAGAAAGGTGGTCTGTTGATGTTTGGTACAGCCTAATTAAGAGGATATGCTCTCATCGAAAACAAACACAGTGTAGAGCCTTTTGTAAAGGAGAATTTAACTCAAAGATCTCTGTTTGCACATTTAAGTTTAGGTACATTACCATTAGCTACAGAAAAAGGTTTAATTGTTTCCCCGAAGAGATTGGGCAAAAAACTGAATCTCTTATAAGTCCATGTGGGCTATTAACTTGCCTGTGCATGTCATAATACATAACATCTCTAACACACACAGGTAGAGAGTCACTAACTCATGAGAAGGTTAAAGATTACTCTTCAAACCCAATATGAAATTAATGAGTGCCATACATTTACCTTCTCTAAGGATCAAAACATCAGCCTTTGTTTTGTCTACTTAGTCGTCACCTCTTAGCTAAAGTTATTTTTATTTACTGTAATATTGTTGTTAATGTGTTGGGTAATTGTGTTTCCCAGACCAATGCAAAAGCTGTGAAGGCATGTACTGGAGGTCATTCCAACCGCATTGATTAGTTGGTAGTTCTGCTTCTTTAGTTCTATGTGTGAAAGGCATTCTGGAGCCAACATCTATAAAAAACATTATAAATTAAGCATTTATCCCGGGCCATAATCCCTGTACCAGCACCCGACAGCTAATAACACTAAAACACTCTGGGGGCCTAGAAGCTCTCGGCCACACCATCAGAGCTTATTCTGTGCTTTATAGATCAGGTATCATATTAAATAAATTACTAATAAATATAATACTTGATTATGATTTGATTTGTAATACTGTGGTATCCATACAATATTTAATGACCAGATTCTATTCAGTGTATGACATTTCTATGTATATCAGCGAGCTAGACTTTTAGTGTAATTTAATTTATAAAAAAGAAAATCCAGCTTTGTTTGGCAATCAATAATAAAAGTGAATAAAATGTATAATTTCATTAAATGACTCATAGACGGAAGGTCTATGAGTTTTAGCAGTTCCACCAAAATAAATGAATTAATGCATTTATATTACCAATTCATGAAAGTTATGCATCATTTCGATCAAGGGGGCAAGTACTTTTTATACTTTAAGTAAATGTGCTAATACTTATGTACTGTTTCTTAAGTCAGCTTAAATAAGAGGATTTTATTTGTAATGTTTACATTGTTGTTTGGGTGCTTTTACCTAGAACAATAATTTGAGTACCTCCACCACTGACTGATAACAAATGTGGCAAATTATTAGAAATTCATCACATTTTTGTGACATACTGGAAAGTATAAAACTTGTTATTGTAAACGTCTTTCTAGGTTCAAATCTGATATTTATAACACAATAGGAGCCAATTCTCATGTTTACTCATGTTTCTGTCAGTAAAAATATAAATAAACATCTTTTATAGAGCATGTTAATATGTAAAGTGAAGGCATTTCTCCAACTACTGCTGTGATAAGAATGCTAAAAATGCATACATTTCAATTATTAAATGTATAATTGTTCTGTGCTTGTCTATTATTCATAGTGTTGATGTAAATAAATAAATAAGTGGCAATATTATTTCTCTCCCAGAAAGAAAACTGACAAAATGATTGTTGATCTCACCAGTAGAATCTGTTTGGGATGACGCCGTCGTGCACAAGCTGCCATCTCTTCCCAAATTCAACAGAGACATAGAGCTGAAAAATGAGAGGAATGCATTAACCAAATGAGTCTCAGCGTAAAGAATAATGTTCCATGTCATAATATCAAAGAGAAATGTTTCCTGATATATGTCTAACTGCATTATCAAGCAACTGTCAAGATTTGTTGATTTTTGTGGCGACAATGTATTGATGTTGTTTTGATATTACTGAGTGCATACTCTGTAAAAATGCATCAGTGATGAGAAAATCCATCAGTTCCTGTAAAAATATAATTAAACTCTGAAGCCAGAAAATTTGTTTTGGAAAGATGATTTGTTCTGATTCCTTGGAAGAGAGGGAAGGAGGACAGACAAATTGGTCTCTGTATTAAAATCAAAGTGTCTCCTTCATAGCTCAGCAGGATTTCGGCCTAATTGGTGTTATAAAATCACTCATTTAACTGTCATTGTAGTCTTTTTATTCCATAAAGCCATTAGTGTTCTTTTTACTGCAAAGCTGGACTTATGTCAAAGCATTCAGAACCACTGTCATCTTGCCATAATGATCAAGCTGCAAGCATCTTAAGCCTTGAGCTTTACAAGGATAAGCAACATCATTTTGACTTATCTTAGAGCTTTAAACTTTTAAAAGACATGACAGACAATCAATAAATGTAAAATGAAACCAACCTAAGATTAATTTCAGCCGTTAAAAGGAAAAAAAGCTGATTGAATTTAGCTTTACAAAGACATACAGAATGACCTGAAGGCAAACTTTTCCATAGCATCTCTATTTTGACCCGTCGATGGTTCTCCACTCAGCTTTCATCTTCCTCCCTGCACCATTTATCTCACTTCTCAGACCTTGACTGTTTTTCTCTTAGAAAATCAAGTTTTGCAATAGCAGGCTAGGAAGGCCGAGTTTGATGTCTGCAGTGTTGAGTAAAGCAGACAGCGGGGTTCTCACACAGAGTAATGAAGGGTGCGTGTTCATGCTTGCGTTTGTGTGTTATAGTGTGTGTGTGTGCTTGTGGATTGTTTGGCTGTGTCTTGCTTGTTAACTTTCCCCTTTGTTGTCTTGGACATATCCATTCAGAGTAAGAATCTGCAGACAGACCTTATGACTTGTTTAGGGGAGCAGGTGATCAGATGCCTCTATTTTGGTAACTGCAACCTTGGCTTAAGTGGCAGATGGTTCTGCTCACAAAAACCATGTCCCTGAATGCTAGACGTCATTATCAAAATGAATGCTTTTGACCGTGACAACAACCTATGTTTTGTATCATTGTATAGAGATGTTTATTTTGCTGCTACCCCACATGCTTGTGATATATAATCGTACAGAACAACAATCTATGATAAGCAGCAAGTGAACCCTCCATAACAGCCCTTATTCAGCAGCCACGGATTATTGTTTTTTCTCTCATTTTCATGTTTTTATTCCAGCTATTTCATGCCACCTGACAGCTACACATTACTTTTTGCTCGTGGCTGTAAGCCAGGATCCAGTCCTCCTGCTCGGGGTGGAAAAGCAGGCTGAGGATATCAAAGGCTAAGCTGTGCTTCTGATAGGTCGCCCCCTCGTCAAGGCTAATGAGCAGGCTGCTCTCCACCTCCGGGTCGGTAAGTAACATGATCTGAGACGAGACAAGAAAAGACACGGGGGAATCAGTGGCACACCTTGACAGCATCATTTCCACAGGGCTTATGTGTACCTGTGTCATGTGCTACATGGGAGAGACGCATGTCGCAGATTTCTGTAGTACTGCTATGTAGAAAAAATTATAAAAACTCTGCAACACAGCGACAATAATTGACCTAATCATTAAACATAGGAAGGATTTTTCATAAGATGCATGTGGAAACTTACCTTCCTTTTGTTGTTCGGACTCACGTACAAGTAGCTCAGGATGGTTTTTAGTCCGACTTTCTCATTAAGCTTCTCATATGTGGTCCCATAATCAGTTGACCTAAAATTTGTTTATAGGGATAAAAAAAATAAAAATAGGTTGTGGTGGAGAGTTAAGGAGAATGGTGAAGCACCTACTAGTTAAGATGCTGATGGTATCATTAAGCATATCAGGCAAGCAGAAAATTGAAACAGCAGAAATCATGAAGCAATTTGTAAGATGAATGAAGATTATTTTAATTATCAAAATAAACAAGAATATCCTGTGTGCAAGGGGATGAAGTATTACTATCATTATTGTTATTGATGCTTTGGGGTGAAAATGTAATTTCATGTTTGTGATTTTTATCTTTTAAAATTCACATTGAGGACATATTTGCCTGTTGGCTGAAGAAAAGCTTTGAATGTTTTGAATGAAGACAGAAATATACAAAATAATATGAATTGCCCTCTTAAAGTGGCACCACTGTGCTGACTTCATTTTAACAGATGCCGGTCCCAGATGATTTGTGACATTTCAGAAATAAGCAGCCTTGAAATGCTTTATACTGAATTAAATTCAATTTAAAAAGAATGTGTGGATTCCTGGATTTTTACATTTTTAAGAGATATTTTGTTTTCAGTAGAAAGTGTGAAATATGTCATTACAAATTATTTAACTTTTGTCTATTGACGAAACTGGCCTTATTTCTTTGTCCCATGAAACCCAATGCTGTATGTGTCAAAATAATAATAATGACTGCACAGTCAGCCCCATCTTTTCTTTTATTATGACCTTATCAAAACCCAATATGTAGAAAAGTATTTTAGTGGCAACTCGTTCTTTTTTTTTTTTTTTTTTTGATTAAACCTGCAATTTTCTGGGACATATCATGACCTTTTGAGTTTTTATAGCAAACTTGTTAGCAAACACTTGCTTATTTATATATCATGCAATTATGGAGCAACATTATTATTTGTTTAGAGTCATGTCATGAATACAAAACCAATATTTTCTCCTTTGGCTCAGTTTTTGGTCTCTACCAACCCCTGAGGGAAATATATCTGGCTCTTTAGCTGTTAAATGCTCCATATGTTCCCCGGCTAGTTGCTACCTGTCTCTGTCTGGTGCTAAACAGATAGGATACAGTGAGTTTGAGCGCTTTTTCACTAAAAACAGCTGCCTACTGCGGCCGAGACTGACGCTATGAGAGCAGTCTGAGTAAAACAAACCTATAAAGTTGCGGACCAGACAGCTTAACAATAAGGTTAAACTAGTATCGTATTGTCTTTTGATATGTCGTTATTGCAAAAAATATTCATTATAGCTGTTTTATTGAAGGTAAACCAAATAGACAAATCAATGTATGTAAAGTTATCTTTCACAGAGTATTGACATAAAATTGGTGTTTAATTAGACAACTGTGAGGTTTAAACTTCTGTTAGAATTATTATAAATAAACTGTTACAAAACTCAATAAACAGAAATCAATATAAACCTTTGGGGAATTTATTGATATTTTAAAAGCGCTTTAAATATCAATAACATATACAAAGCATATACAAAGCATTGCATTTAACCATGTTTTAAAGGTCGCTGAGAACAAAAAGATGTCATGTGTCCTTTTCTGTGGTGGATTTCTCAAACAATCAGTTTGAAATCATGCAATAACCAGACAGAAGATCTTACCTCCATAAAGAACTCTCTGTTACTCTGCCAGAGTTGAAGTCATAGTACTTTGTCAACATGAGGATCACCTAAGAAACAGATCAAACAGATTACTAGCTTTGAAGGAGTGGTATCATCAGTTTTGTGAACAGCAAAGTGTCACATTGTGAAACAACAGCCGATTCATCCATGCACATGTCTTTTATGCTTCCTGACAGAGGCAGCTTTATTAAAAACAAAACAAAACTGTCATGGCATGTCAACCCATTCCTTTTATGTCGTAATGCTATATACTTTGTTTATATTCTCTGGGGAAAAGCTAGCCACATATGCATGTTATAATGGTTTCTAAGACCCGGCAGACTACCAGCAAATGCTACCACTGGTAAAACTATGACTAAATGAATAAATAATATAATACATTCCAGGAGCAGAGAGACAGACCTCGTAAATATCATGGACTTCTTTTTTGCAGAGGATCAT